>NW_026585644.1:23584822-23625602 GCF_907164565.1 Psammomys obesus
GGGGGGGGTGCAGCTTTACCAGGCCACAAAGGAAGACAATGCAGCCAGTCCTGATGAGACCTGATAGACTAGGGTCAGAATAGAAGGGGTGGAGGTCCTTCCCTATCAATGGAATGGACTAGGGGAGGAGCAAAGGGATACAAGGTGAAAGATGGGTGGGACTGGGAGGAGACGAGAGAGAGGGCTACAGCAGAATACAAAGTAAATAAATTGTAATAAATAAATAATAAATAAATTTTAAAAAACAAAAAGTTGGCAAATTCTTAGCTTTGTAGTTGTCAAAACACATTCAAACTATATTTTCTCTTTACTCCTTATCGCCAGCATATTTACTAAAAACCAAGTCGCTCTGCAAGAAATAAAACTAAACAACACAAACCCACCCTCCTAAATCAATATTTTCAATACTCCATTATATTGCATATTCCCAAGCTCCCAAACATCTTTTGAGTCAAGTCAAATAAATAAATTTATCAATGACACAATATTATATAGAATTCAACTCAAGCTGTGTCAATGAAAGGAACACAAGCCACATTTCACCCATTTTTTCCGAAGAGTAGAGCATTAAAAATGAGTGAGACGTGTCCTTAGTGCTCTATAAAAATTACGCTCAAGTAAAAGAGGAAAGTGTGCAGAAAAATACAGTTAAGCCACCAAGCTTGATGGCCTAAGTTCGATCACTGGAAGCTGCCCAGTGGAGGGAAAGAACTGGTTCTTGAAAAATGTCCTCCGATCTCCATACATGTGCCATGGATCATGCACTCACTCCTGCACATGCACAAGCGTGCACAAACACACATTAATAAATGAATGCTTAAAAGGTTTTAAACAATCAGAATTTGGGGGCTAGAGAGATTGCTCAGTGGTTAAAGTACATGCTATGCAAGAATGGGGATCAGAGTTCTCACCTCCAACAGTCACACAATTGGTCTTGGCAGCTCATCTGTAATCTCAATACTCAGGACAGACAAGGCATGGCTCTTGAAAACAGAAAGATGTCTGGGTTTGCAAAGACAATGTTTGATTGATGGAACTGGCTGAATTCTCAATAGAGTGAATAGAACTTTAATAGCCATTGTTTGGGGGATCAAACTCATTATTAACTGATCTTTAAAATTTTGATGATCCATAGAATATAGAACATCACATACAGAACAAAGGGGATTATGGAATAAAATGGATGGAGGCAACAAGGTCTGTCTTTCTGTTTCTGGGATACCTCACTCAGGATGATCTTTTCTAGTTACCACAGTTTGCCTGAAAATTTCATGATTTCCTTGTTTTTCATTGCTGAGTAATATTCCATTGTATAAAAGTACCACAATTTCCATATCCATTCCTCAGTTGAGGGACATCTGGGTTGTTTCCAGCTTCTGGCTATTACAAATAAAACTGCTACAAACATGGTTGAGCAAATGTCCTTGTTGTATACTTGAGCATCATTTGGATATATGCCTAGGAGTGGTATAGCTGGATCTTAAGGTAGCACTATTCCTAATTTTCTGAGAAAGTGCCAGATTGGTTCCAGAGCAGTTGTACAAGTTTACACTCCCACCAGCAGTGGAGGAGGGTTCCCCTTTCTCCACAACCTCTCCAGCATGTGTTGTCACTACAGTTTTTGATCTTAGCCATTCTGATGGGTGTAAGGTGAAATATCAGGGTCATTTTGATTTGCATTTCCCTGATAACTAAGGACATTGAGCATTTTTTTAGTATTTCTCTGGCATTCAGTATTCCTCTCTTGAGAATTCTTTTTAGCACTGTACCCCATTTTTTAAATTTTTTTATTTATTACAGTTTATTCACTTTTTATCCCAGCTGTAGCCCCTTCCCTCAACTCCTCCTAATCCCGCCCTTCTTCCTTCTATTCCTCCCATGCCCTCCTCCAGTCCACTGAAAGGGGAGGTCCTCCTCCCCTTCCATCTGACCCTAGCCTATCAGGTCTCATCAGGACTGGCTGCAATGTCTTCCTCTGTGGCCTGGTAAGGCTGCCTACTGCCCTCAGGAGGAGGTGATCAAAGAGCCAGCCATTGAGTTCATGTCAGAGACAGTCCCTGTTCCCCTTACTAGGGAGTCCCCATTTGGAGACTTTCTAGTAGGCTACTCCCATGGGCTAAATCTGTACAGGGGCTCTAGGTTATCCCCATGAATGGTCCTTAGTTGGATATCCGTCTCAAAAAAGACCCCTGGGCTCAGAATTTTTGTTCTGTTGCTGTCCTGTGGAGCTCTAGTCCCCTCCAGGTCTTTCTATCTTCCCCTTCTTTCATAAGATTCCCTGTACTCTGTGCAAAGTTTGGCTATGAATCTCAGCATCTGTTTTAATACCCTGCTGGGAAGGGTCTTTCAGAAGCCCTCCGTGGTAGGCTCCTGTCTTGTTCCTTGTTTTCACCCTCTTTGTCTATCCCATTTGCCTCTCTGAATATGGGTTGAACATCTTACCCAGGGTCCTCCTTCTTAGTTAGCTTCTTTAGGTGTAGAGATTTTAGTATGATTATCCTATATTATATGTTTAATATATATTTATAAGAGGAGTATGTACCATGTGTGTCTTTCTGCTTTTGGGATACCTCACTCAGTATGATCTTTCCTAGTTCCCACCTCATTTTTTAATTGGATTGGATTACTTGATTTGTTGCTTTTCTGTAACCAGGACTTGACTTCAGGCCTGCAAACTGTGTGTGAGACAGCATCAGACACCCACTTTCCCATCCGCATACTCCCCATCAGCCCTTCAGGATTGTCCCAGTCTGGCAGCCATGTTGGCCTGACAAACAGCAGTCTCCTAACCACCCACTGTAGATGGTGACGGCAATGTAATACAGCAAGAAAGTATGTCTAGCCTCATAAATGATAATTATTAAATAAAAGATATTCTAAGAAGTAGAATTGTATTCATTGCTAAGTTCATTCTCCTGAATTCCTCAAATATCCTCAAAGCCCAGCAGGTGTCTGCTTCCAGAAGCTGATAAAAGATCAGAGGGCCAGGGCTGAGCTCTGTGGTAGAGCGCTTGCCTTGCAAGTACAACACCCAGTACAAGCATTCATTCCTTCAGGACAGTCAAAAGAAAAATCAGAGAGGTTTGGTGAGGATGGAACTTAGAACATGTGGGATTCCAGCTGTTGCTTCTAGAGCAAAATGCCTTTCATGTGGCTAATGTTCTTTTCCTCTCTTCCAGTAATGTTTCTGAGGAGCCACAGCCTGGGCATTTATCCCAAGCTCTGGGAGTGCCACCTAGCGCAGCAGTTTTCAACCTGTGTGTCATGACACCTTTGGGGCTTGAACGACTCTTTCACAGGGGTCACATAACAGATATCCTGCATTTCAGATATTTACATTATAATTGATGACAGTAGCAAAATTGCAGTTATGAAGTAGCAACAAAAAATAATTTTGTGGTTGGGGATCACCACAACATGAGAAACAGTATGAATGGTTAGCAGCATTAGGAAGGTTGAGAACTGCCAACCTGCAGCCTCTAGCATCTGCATGCCTTAGATGGTGTCTGTTCCTCATCATATTTTATCTCCTCAATTCCAACCATTCATCGGCCCCACCTGGGACAAATCTCTCTCAGGGCAGAGGCAGAACATTCTCAGCTTTTAGCATGCTTTTAGGACAGGCTAGGCACCCTTGAGCCCTGAGAGTCTGGCATTACCTGAGCAGGCAGTGAATGCTCTGTGGGGAGATGCTTCATCTACAGTGAGGACCAAACTCCAGCCCTAGAACGTAAGGCTGCACCACTGCAGAATCATTGGGACTTATCCAATGTACCCAGGTCCTTATTCTGAAGCCCACACTCTGACCAACTCAGTCACATATGTCAGAGGAACTGCACTGTCATAAGCTCCCAGCAGGTTCTGAGAGACATCCAAGCTTGGAGCACTTTGTGGATGTTCTAAAGCCCACTCACCAAACTAGGCTCATCCCCTCTCATAATCACTCTGCCTCCACATGTCATGCCAACAAGGCTCCCTCCTTGGCCCACCTCACATCTGCATGATGCCCAGCCTCACATAAGTTGTGTTTCCTAGCAAATGCAAGACCCATTCCTCAGTCGGAACTCATCTTCTACCATCCCCGTGCCTTTCAGCTATTCCCACCTGAGCTGGTCCATCTGAGCAACTGTGCCCAACCTGGCAGCCCAAAGGTCCATATAACCTATAACATGCTACACTCTCCTACACCACCCAAGTACACACATTAATGCCTTATCTCCATATCACCCTCAGTACTAAACCTACGACGAGCAGGCCTGTTCCATGACCACACTCAGGGCTGCTCCAAGTTGTTCTCGTCTGCACTTTAAAAAAATATAATGTAAACCACATGTGTCTGGCTTGCATTAGATCTCCAATAAATTATCTGTGGGGTCTCCATTCACTGGCTTTCTCTACTGGGTAGGTTCACTGGGATACCTACAATGGCATCAGCTACTGACATATGTAACTGTTTCTGAAGACTGTCCTGTGTGTCAGCTTGTAGCATCCAGCAGATCCTTTTACTTGAGTACCATTCTCATTCTGATTTACAAATGAGCAAATGAAGGCCAAGGGACTGTCATAACTTGTCTAGGGTCATGGAGCAGTGAGTGAAGATTCTAGATTCGATCCAGGTTGTCTTCACCCCAGCCTGCACTCAGCACCAGGTTGTCCTCCAAGGTCAAACTCCTCACCCAACGAAGGGACATCTGTTCCTATATTGCCCACCTGCTCATTACAACCCAGAGGGAAACACTTCTACCATAATTGCTTCAAGCTGTCAGAGAAAGGGCTTTTTCTTTGCAATGAAACAAACCCTCGGGTGCTAAGAACAATGTTGGAAACCTTGGCTTGTCAGGACAGAAGATCATATTTTAAGAAGGACCTGTCTGCTGGGCACCCTAGAGCCCCTCCTGCCTTCTGAGGAGAAGGCCAACAGATGCCACTCTTAAGAGAGAAGCACTCCTCATAAAAGCCAAGTACAAAGTGTTTCAAGGACTCAGGAGAAAAAAAAAAGGCACGGCCACCTCTGGTCTCTTTCCAGCAAGGACGTCTGCATAACAGTCTCTGCTCTCCTTCCCAAGCAGCCCATCAGAATCACGTGGAAAACTGCTTCTCAAGCAAGAGGAAAATTATTATATCAACACTGCTTTAGAAACTAAAGAAATGAACAAGCCTGTACTCTATGACGTCCCAGCTTCAGGCTCTATTAGAAAGCTTCATCTTTCTGTTTCATGAAAACAACAGGGTGCCAAAGGACTTGTTTGTAAATTGCTTCTCTTCTCTTTCTAGCCTGGCACATGACCTTGGCCTACAAGCCAGGAGAATGTCATCGGCTTCAGGTGAGCCCAGCAACATCCTAACACTGCCCTGCTTTTGATCTACAACTGATAGATTACATAGCTCACATAGAAGTCTTTTTTTTCCTTTGGTAAGGACAGTTGGACACTTGTGGTGTATCAGTAACTGTCCCCACCACGGCATGACAACGTCTTACATTCCAGGTCGTGGTGGACTCTGATCTCATGCTGCTTGTGCCTGAAAAGGAAGAAAGCCTCCGGGTCTCTTTCCATTTCTTCCCAACATGCTACTACATTAGGTTGTAGCATCACTTTTCCTCAAACAGAATTTTTGAAAGAGAAAATAATACAGACGCTGTAGTCAAGTAAGGAATGAGATGCTCAAGTACACAGAAGTGGTCACGCGAGCTGAGGGCTAACCTGCTCTATCTGTAGGCACAGCCAGGCTCCATTGTTCCTAGTGAGTGCATGGCTGAGAAAGCTTCAGGAGCAATGCCATTGTAATAAAGATCTGCTGTAAAATTTTGCCTCTTAAGCACAGTTGTCAGTTGTCCTGTCCATAGTGTTCTTGGCCAACATGTCCTCTTCCCTATGTGAGACCAAGGAAAGAGAAGAGTTAAAAGAATACATCTCTCATTATAACAGTGAGGAAAAGAGTACACACATCAATCAAAGGAAGATGTCTGGTATTGTCTTTTCTTGGGCACTCATGCCCCCTCCTGTCCCAGTTCCACACGTTAGACTTGTATGCCAAAATAAGCTGCTTTTTCTCTGCCAATGTGTAACTTAAATGTATACTCAAGCATGTACACATACACACACACACACACACACACACACACACACACACACAAGTTCAGCACAGTTGCTATGGGAACCATCCTGGAGAATTCCCTACCTTTTATTCTATTAAAATTTTATCCTCACATCTTTGAAATGAAACACACTTCCATTTACAAGAAGACAGCAAGCGGAAGCTGTTCCGATAGAATGCATATCCCACGCGTGGGCTGGTTTTTCCAAATCTGATAATCTTTCAGGATAATGACAGTACAGCAGCAATCATGGAGCTGTCTCTAATTAATAAAGTGGAAGTAAGCTGTCAGGGCTAGGTTGCTGGGTGAGCTGTTTCTCTCCTTTGCTCTCAGAGCAGAGAAGGGCCCCCTAAGACCACAATTTCTCTGTTCCCACTCTGTGACCCTCTCTGAGTCACTCAACTCCGCTCACCACCCCCAGCCTCTACCAGATATCTGAAAACCTAGGAAGAGCAGGCTGGAGAAATTGCCAGGTAGGTAAGATGCATGTTGTGCAATCTTGCAGAGCTAAGCAGCACCTACTAAAAGGCTGGGGATGGTGGCATGCATCTGTGACCCTGTGCTGCAGGGTGGGGCAGGCACAGTCCAGAGAATCTCCCGGGATTACAAGCCAGCCAGCCTCATCTCCAGCTGCAAACACGAGCTGCAGCGAGACAAACTGTCAGGGAGTCGAGATGGAAGACACTGCACATGGACCTCTGGCCTCCACATACACTAGCACACGTATGTAAGCACACACACCTGTGAAGAGAGGGTGCCCACCGGGTTCAAGGCTCCAAGAATGTTGTCTTTATGATGACACAAGAGTTCTTGAGTTTACCTCGCTCTGTATGGAGAAGGAGACTTGCAAATGAATCTCCTAAGTACAATTATAGAGAAGCTTTTAGTATCCAGTAGCCTTATCCTGAGGCACCTCGGAGGAGTCCATTTACAAACTTAGCTGGTAATTGCCAAGTAAGCAGATACAGGACCGCTTGAGCTAATGTAAAGTTAAAAATCATTTTTATCTCCTCATTAAACCATCAGGTTGGGAGCCGAAATGCCCGAGTTCATCTCTCATGTCCATCACGTACTGCCTGTGCGTACCATCACAAATGTCCTAAATTCCTTGAGCTGCAAATTCCTCATCTGGAAAGGGACTAATAATGCATATAGCATAGGCCAGATGAGGAGGTAAATGACAAATTACAAAGTATACCAGTCCATTGGCTTGGTTATTGCCAATGCTGTCACACTGAGGCATGCCTTGTTGGCTAACCTGTGAGTGAAGACCGTGGCTCTTAGCACACTATCGAAATGTTTTTTTTTTCCTCTTGCATTAGTTTTCTGCTTTTTTAATTTTTTATTTTAATTTTTATTAATTACACTTTATTCACTTTGTATCCCCCCATATACCCCTTGCCTCCTCCCCTCCTAATCCCACCTGTCTTCCCCCTTCTTCATGCATGTCCCTCCCCAAGTCCACTGATAGGGGAGGTCCCCCTCTCCTTCCTTCTGATCCTAGTCTGTCAGATCTCATCAGGAGTGGCTACATTGTCATTTTCTGTGACCTGGTAAGGCTGCTCCCCCCTCAGGGGGAGGTGATCAAAGAGCAAGCCAATCTGTTCTTATCAGAGGCAGTCCCTGTTCCCATTTCTATGGAACCCACTTGGTCACTGAACTGCCATGGGCTACATCTGTGCAGGGGTCTTAGGTTATCTCTGTGCATAGTTCTTGGTTGGAGTATCAGTCTCAGGAAAGACCCCTGTGTTCAAATTTTTTGGTTCTGTTGCTCTCCTTGTGGAGTTCCTGTCTTCTCCAGATCTTACTATTTCCCACTTCTTTCATAAGATTCCATGCACTCTGCCCAACAGTTGGCCATAAGTCTCAGCATCTGCTTTGATAGTCTGCAGGGCAGGGCCTTTCAGAGGCCCTCTGTGGCATGTTCCTAAAAGAATGGATACAGAAATTGTGGTACATCTACACAATGGAATATTACTCAGCAATGAAAAACAAGAAAATCATGAAATTTGTAGGTAAATGGTGGGAACTGGAAAGGATCATCCTGAGTGAGCTATCCCAGAAGCAGAAAGACACACATGGTATATACTCACTCATATAAACATATAATATAGGATAAACCTACTAAAATTTGTACACCTAAAGAAACTAATCAAGAGGGAGGACTCGTGCTAAAATGCTCAATCCCCATCTCAAAAGGCAAAGAGGATGGACATCAGAAGAAGAAGAAAACACGAAGTATTTTAGTGAACAACTAAGATCCTGACCTGTTTCTTCCACGCAGACAAGATTGGCATGAGGCGGGACCCAGGTGCCTTAAATTGGGCCAGGAGCAAACTGTTGGTAACTCCCTTAAAGTGACGCCTCTGCCCGGGACAAGCAGCTGAGCTCTGACATAAGATCCTCATTCCTTAACTGAAAACAGCAAAAAGCTGACTGGGAGCCACATGAACTCACTGCACAAACCTTGTCAGCTTATTAGCTATGCAAAAGGCAGACCTGAAAAGTCACCTTGGTGCATAATACCACTTCCCAGTGCTGCTGTTGAGTCATCTGAGTTAAAAATAAATCAATAAATAAAAAGTCTATATGGTTTTTCTTCTCTTTCTTTCCTTTATTGCTTTTGGAAACTGAGTGATAATGCCAGAATGGAATTTTGTGCTCTCTCTCTCTCTCTGTGTCTGTCTATCTCTGTTTCTCTGTCTCTGTCTCTCTCTGTCTCTCTCTCTCTCTCTCTCTCTCTCTCTGTGTGTGTGTGTGTGTATGAATGTGTGCATTTGCACGTACGTGTTTGTGTACAACTATGGGAATGTATGGGAAGCCAGAGGACAGCCTTGGAAATCAGTCTTCTTCACCTTCCACCTTGAGACAGGTCTCTACTGTTTGCCATTGACTACGCAAGCCTAGCTGACCCATTAGCTTCCAGGGACTCTCCCACCTCAGCTTCCCATCTCACTCTTGCAGGATCTCTGGGGTCATAAATGCACTTTACAGGACCCAGCTTCCTGTGGATTCTGAGTGCTTGGACCCAGATCCACATTCTTGGGCAGCGAGTGCTTTACTGCCTGTGTCCTCTTCCCAGCTATGTATGACTTCTTTACTTGGTCAGATAATTTGGTACTTAGCCCAGCCATGCAAAGAGGCTCAAAGGGAGTCAATGTCATAAAGAAGACAGGAGGCTGAATGGCTGTTCCCGGTAGACACCCAAAGAGAGCATATACACCTGTGTGCAACCCTGTGCACTCCCGAGGACCTATCATGAGTGGTCACAACAGTGATATCTTAAAAACCACAGCTGACTTTCCCAGGGTGTCTGTCCTGCTTGCCTCCTTTGGGCTTAGCTGCTCTCGGGAATATGACTATAGTGAATGTCACAAAGAGATTATAAAGGAGCTGGTGACAAATATTAAGCTTACTGTGTGACGGATAACAAATAAGCTGAATTTCTAATCCTCTAGGGTAAAAATTCCCCATGGAGACAAGGAATGTATGAGGTATTTGAAAAGGTTACACCCCAATGACAACAGTGACCAAGGATTCCAGTGTTGAGCGCCATGATGGTCCCATTTAACACTGAACAGGGTCCGGAAGCATGACAATTTCTTTTTCTGTTTTATAAATACATAAAGTGTGTTAGTCAGTTTCCCTTCATTGTGACAAAATACCTAAACCTTTAGGTTTATTTTGGTTTATGGTGTCAGAGACTTCTTGGTTACTTGGCTTTCTTGTTTTGGGTCTGTAGCAAGGTCAAGTATCATGGTAAGGATCATGTGGTAGAGAAAACTGCACGCCTAATGGCAGCTGGCCAGTAACAGGCAAAAGAATGGAGAGAAGGAGAGGAAGAGAGGAGAGACAGGGATGGGGGTCATAGAGAAAGCTCCCAACGTAATGTGAGGCAATGCATTCTTCCAATGACCAAATTCCTTCAACTAGGTCTGATCCCTAAATTTTCCACCATCTCCCAAAAGTGCTATCAGCAGGCAAACAAGCCTTTAATACATGAGACTTGACATGCCATTAAAATCCAAACTATGTGGGAATGTTTGCTGATGTCACCAATGTGTAAAAAAGCATGGTGACTCCTCAGAAAAGGTGAAGTGAGAACAGTATCATCCAGCTCAACTCTTAAGAATAAAGAATTCTAAGTCAGTGTAGCACACAGGTACTTGTATAGCTGTGTTTACTCTGACACTATTCACAGAGTAAATGCAAGCACCCCAGGAGTCCAGGAACAGATAAACAAACAAAGAAAACACGTGGAATATTGTAGAGGAATTTTAATCCGGGAACATGGCTACTCTGGCAAGAGATCACATCCAAAGACCTAGGTCTTTATGATCTGTCTGGAATACTCACCTTTAATACTTCTGGCTAGAATATGGATATGACATACCTTTAAGCCCTCTGGCTGAAATACAGACACACCTTTAGTACTCACCTATAATCCCAAACATGTCTCATTGAGGAATAGACAAAGTGACAATCAGAGAAAGATTTGACAGACTCAGTCAGAGATAGGCTACCCCCCAAGTCTCAAGAGAGAGAGGCTGCTTAAGAGCAGTATATAGAGAGAGTCAGACAGTGTAGTACAGTGGAGAAAAGTACAATACAGGAATACAGGGAGTTCAGTTCATGCAGTCAGTACAGTACAGTTCATTGCAGTTCAGTGCAGTCCAGTTGAGTGCACTTGAGTTCATGCAGTTTAGTTCATCAAGTTCAGAGGCAGATTTTTTCCAAACAGAGTAATTCAGTCAGAAACAGAGAGAAGCCAGTTTGAATCAGTCAGCTTACAGAGGAGTTTGAGCCAGAACAGCTTAGTTGAACTAGCCAGCCAGTTCAGAGCTAGAAGGGGTGATTTTATTCAGCAGTAAGTCTCAGAAGCTGAAAACATTCTAAGCCTAGGTTAGCAGACAGAGGCCAGAAGCTGGAGCCTTAAGGTCCAGCCTTATAAAATATTAGATTGTAAGGAGGCTAGAAGTTTCCAGGCCTAGACCTAGGGATATTTACATAGAAATGCTTTGGGCTAAGCCCTAGTCATGTATTAGTAAAGTCTGGGTATGGTTCTCATCTCATTCCCACCCCCATATGAGAAAGTACAAACAACATTTACAGAATATATACATAATGGAACCTTATTCAGCCTTAAAAAAAAATGAAATCATGACATTTGCAAGAAAATTGGAAGAACTGGAGGACTGAGTGAAATTAGTCAGACTCAGAAAAATACATTGTTTCATATGTGATGGAATATCTTAAATTTAAACATAATAATGTAAGGGGGCATAATAGGAGAAAGGGGACTGTGAAGAGTCAGGAAGAGGTATCAAGAAAGGGAGAGGAGAAAAAGGACAACGGAATAAATCTGACATGAAAATAAAAGGAACGATTACTCAAAGGGAAGAACTAACTTTTGTTTTTTTCTTTTATGACAGTAAGAATACTTAACATACGACCTGTTCTCTTAACAGATTTTGTAGGACGCTCTCTATCTCTGTGCTCTTAATCCATTTGCTTCAGCTGTCACTTGCACATGTCATAATATGGCTGCTTATCACAAACCCTTTACATAATGTCTACAATAAAAGATGAAGGATATTGGATGTATTAGCAATATGACAACAATGTATAACTCAATTCTTTGAGGACTTCAGAGTCTAATAGAAGGACATAGAGTGCATATAGTTATGTTATAATGGTTTTGTTGTAAGATAGTAATATGGCATATTGCAATGTTAAACAAAACTATCGCCTGCTTTCCATGTAAGGGGTGTGTGTACACGTGTGAGTGTGTGTTGCACTGATGTACTATAAAGTATCTTTTGAAGGCTCAGGCTGTTCAAAATAGAGTGAAATTGATTTGGGGAACAGAGAACAAGGCAGACATTTGGACGATGTGCATTTTACTTGAGCTTTAGAGACATGAACATTGGTAATAAAGAGAAATTATACTCTAAATAGAAGGGCACACTATTTTTGTGCCTGTTGAATGATCAAAGAAAGCCTATGTTCATAGAGATGCATTCAGGGTTGTTTTCTTAGCTCCATGTTATTCCCTTTTCCTCACTCATTCAGCACACATTTTCCTACTATATTTTTCTACTATACATAGCTGGAATGGTTCCTGAATGCTGTGAATGCAAAGCAAACAGACATGACCATTTCCTACATTCGTAGAGCTTATGTGCCAATGCAGAGAAAACAGAACAAATTAGAATAGCTATTCTGCATTTTCTAGTCATCGATGCTACAAAGAAGAATCAGAAGCTGGAATGAGGTCCTGGTGAATTGTGTCTTTTTATACAAAAAGGCTGGTGGCGTTTTCTTTCATTTTCCTTAATGATAAGCCATTGTGTGTGCCCCCTGAAGGAGGGTCATAGAGAAAACCCCTCCAAGGCTCCCTCACCAACATTACACTACATTCTCCTTTGATGTAATCAGAGACTCTAGCTTCCCAGAAGCCATTGCTACGCTGTCACTTTTTTGAATTAGAGTCTAACCAACCAGGTGTAAAATATTTATGGTGAGATAATCTTGGCTGTTAAGAAGCAAATCACATTAAGGCACCTGATATTTCAACTTCGTGACTGGATTAGTTTTAATTAGAATTCTCTCCCATGCCTGAACAGAAAAAAATTACGGGACACGGTATCAGAAAATCAGCTTTCCTCTTGTGACTTGTGAAAGATAAATCAACTTGAAAAATTTCCAGTCATTTCCAGACATCTATTTTTTAAATACTATAAAAAAGGGACATACTTTAAATTCTTTTTAGGTCACCAAGATTCGTAACATTTAACAGTATGTTTTAGAGCTAAGAATTCATATACGCAGTCTCCTGTTATCTTCACAAATTGGATTCTTGGCCTCCGGTCACAAATAAACTTAGTCTTTTTCAACATACAAAACAGTTTCTTTACTCTCTAGTTCATTTAGCCCAGGATAGGCTTTTGTGATCCTTTTAAATTTGAATTTTCTACAGTAATGTCAAGCTTTGAAAGTGATTTTTAGACTTGCAAATGTACACAATTTATAATTTTTAAGTGTTTTAAAAATTACTTCTTTCAGAGGTAAAGAAAAATTATTGCCCACTAGTCATATTCCCTGTGTTTTACTAGTAGATTGTCCTTGGTTTTATATTTATTTCAATGCCTTAAACAATAATCCTTGAGTGCAGTCCCGGAACCAGCATTTGGCAATGTCACATGTCAAACTGTGGGGGAGGAGACATGCTATACTGTGAGGGAGGAGACATGCTATTTTTATCACTTTCAGTAGTCTTTTTAAGGACCACACTGTTGAGGGGTAGAATCAGCTTGTGATATACAATGAAGTCTTTATCTCCAGTACAAAAATTATGTTGATAAGACAGTGAGGATATGGATGTCACAGTGAGGAAATCACCTGACACTAAGAAGTTACCTTAATGCCAAACTAGTGACAGTGTCCTTAGGCGTGCTACACCTATGGTGTGGAATTTGGACAAATCTAACTTTCTGTGCTTACAAAAATAAAATCCTGAGGATTAAGTATTTTGTGTTTTATTTTGTAGTAGTAGGATGCTTAACATCATGTCTGCCCTTTAACGGGTCCTGAAGAAGCACACACTGGACCATTGCTTTGTCTAAACAAATTGCTGCACAGCGCATCTGGAGAATGTGTCTGTCTCATGAGATCAAAGTGTTACATCTGCTACTATCACCTGTTCTGAGCCCCTGGCAGCCAACATTCTCTTCCACTCCTGTTCATTTGTCTACTTTAGAGAGCTTCTCGTTTCGAGGTATGGGAACATTGATTTAGAACCATTTGTTTCAGTGTGTGTGTGTGTGTGTGTGTGTGTGTGTGTGTGTGTGTGTGTGTGTATCTGGTAAAGAGGTGAGTGTGACTGCAATAGATTTAAGTGACTACTCCATGCCATGACAAAATGATTGGCAAAAGTGGCATAGAGCCCAGAGACAACTCAATAAAGGGCTCATCCTTGCTCTGCTGCTTGTGAAAAATGTAAGGGAAAGATACAGAACACAGCCATGCTATGGTTGCCATTTAGACTCTCAGGGAAGCCTTCTCAAATTCTTGACCCACTACAAGAATTTGATTTGAGGAAATCAAATGAGGGTGACATTTTTAGGGCTAATAGTAACAACATGTGGAGGATGGAATGGTTACTTGGGCAAGAAGACCAGATTGAAGTTAACTCCACATATGCACATATTACATATTAGAAAAAGTCTTGTCTTTTGGAAAAACAGTGTCAACATGCATCAGGGACTTATGTTCTTTAACACAGTATTCTGCCTCTGCAGAGTAATAAGTCTTCAGGGAAGTGTGTTCTGTATACTATGATGCCTGGCTTAGTCATTGTTCTCTTGCTGTGAAGAGACACCATGACCATGGCAACTCTTATAAAGTACGACATTTAATTGAGGCTGCCTTACAGTTTCAGAAGTTTAGTCCATTATGGCAGGAAATATGGCAGCGTGCAAGCAGAGATGGCACTAGAGAAGGAGCTGAGAGTTCTACCTCTGGATCCACATGCAGCAGGAAGCAAGAAATCCCAAAGCATCTGAAATCCCAAAGCCCAGCGTCAGTGGTCCTTGTCCTCAAACAAGATCACATCTCTTTTTTCTTTTTCTCAGTGTTTTCTTTCTTTCTTTCTTTCTTTCTTTCTTTCTTTCTTTCTTTCTTTCTTTCTTTCTTAATTAATTAATTTTTTGTTTTTTTTATTAGTTATAATTTATTTACTTTGTATCCTAGCTGTAGCCCCCTCCCTCATTCCTTCCCAATCCCACTCTCCCTCTCTCTCTCCTTTCTGCCCCTCTCTAAATCCGCTGATGGGGGAGGTCCTCCTCCCCTTCCATCTGATCCTAGCTTATCAGGTCTCTTCAGGACTGGCTGCAAAACAGATGCTGAGACTCATAACCAAACCGTGGGCAGAGTGCAGAGAACCATATGAAAGAAGGGGGAGTTTATATGACCTGGAAAGGACAGGAGCTCCACAAGGACCAAATATATCTGGGCAAAGCGGTCTTTTTTGAGACTGTCTCCAACCAAGGACCATACATAGATATAACCTAGAACCCCTGCTTGGATGTAGCCCATGACAGTTCAGTATCCAAGTTGGGTTCCCTGGTTAGGGAAACAGAGACTGTCTCTGACATGAACTCAAAGGCTGGCTTGGCTCTATGACCTCCCCTCCCCGCCCCCGCTCTGCCCCCAAGGGAGGAGTAGCCTTGCCAGGCCACAGAGGAAGACAAGGTCACATCTCTTAATCCAGAGATTCTCAGCTGTGGGTCACAATCCCTTTTCAGTTCATATATCAGATGTCCTGCATATCAGATATTTGTATTATTATTCATAACAGCAACAAAATCACAGTTATGTAGTAGTGACAATAATAATTTTATGGTTGGGGGTCACCACAACATGAGGAACTGTATTAAAGTCACAGCATTAGAAGGGTTGATAACCACTAATCCTTTTAAATAGTGCCACTCCTTAAGCATTTAAATATATGAACATATGGGGACATTCTTATTCAAAACAATACAATATTTATCATGGCATTTCCATGACCATTGATTTTGAAAAATATCTAGACAAGACATGGTTTACCATATTATATTACATTTAAGGTATTATAAGTATTCTAAAATATGCATGACTATATAGATAGTATGAGAAGAAAATGCTCTAAGGTAATACAGGTTCTAGACATAAAAGGCAACTATGCTTGCTTTTAAAATCTATATTACAACAGAATAGGAAATCAGCGACATAATCAAAGGAATAAAGGTTTCTGTTCTGTGACAAGCCAAATGCCAATTCTTCATCTTCTATCTTTCTACAAAATACAAACTTTCTTCAGTAGTCACTATTACTGTGAATAAAAAAACAGCATTTTGAATGTCCCTTCCAGCAAACTGAACACTTTCCTTGCACACTCATCTGTCCATAGTTGCCATCTAGCCATCTAGCATCAGTGCTTTCTGGACATGCCAACAGATGTTCTCAGGTCTGGGTGTGCTAAGCCCAGGATCCTCCTGAGTTGAATTAATTCTGCTGCCACAGGAGGGTAGCTACTGGTTACTGTTCTGACTCTGACATTCACTTGAGTTTTGCCTGTGCCTTGATGTTGGCCATGAGTTTCCATTTAGGATCTACTTAAAGCATCATTAAATGCCATTCAGTCCTTCTTTATCATCATTACAGCAGATATTAAGCCAGTCAGGAATTCTCAAAACACCCCAAGGAAACCCTGGATGAGATGCCAAGCAAGAACGCAGGACAATTTATCATTTAAGACTACTTCTCTTTCCAAGGGCATTTTTCAATACTGATTTTCATCTTCATAGAATTTGGACCAATTTTAAAACTAAGTTATCAGGATCCACTAGGCAAGCCAATTACTGAGGCCAGTCTCTGAGCAGTGCCATGATCCTTCTTCCCACATAATGGGCAATTCCACTTAGAAGCCAGCAGCGGATGCTGAGACTCATTCAGTCTCATGCTGTTTGAAAGGTAGGAAGCCAATTCTATCAACAGCTTTGATTTTTCTCTTTTAATATTTGTTTCATTTATTCATGATTTTCAAAATTGGGCATATCTTTAATTCCTCATCTTTATTACTCTGATATTTAAATCTATGCTGTTTATTTCAGAGAGGGGAAAAAACTTCTTTTCATCTTACAGTTGTTTTTCTTGTTACGTTATTTTCTTTGTCAGTTACATGTTTTGCCAGGAATCAGTAGGTCTCTGCTAAGAGCTTGGGCTCCAACCCAGATTTTCTGAGCTTCTAATCTCATCAGTGTGTCTGAAAGGCAATAATGGTTCTTTCCTTTAGGTAGAAACAAAAAAAAATTTTTTTCTACCCAACTCTAGATATCAAGAGTGACCCTCAAAGGGATAACAATAAGACTTGGGGGCGGAGCCAAGATGAAGACTAGCACACACAGTTTCCGAGCTGTGGAGGAGATAAAGTTCTGAGCTGATGTGTGGAAGAACTTCTGAAGCCAGGGAAACAACGGAGAGACTCTCTAAACAACAGGGAACATCGCAGGAGGTGAAAACCTTGGTCTCGGGTCACCCACGGACTTGATTGGGGAAGGTGAGAAACGATCCTTTGATCTCTCGGCACTCCCCTCCCCCAGACCTCCCTCCTCCTCGGCACAGGCACAGCCAACTCGCCTTTCTCAGCGCAGACCTAACTGCCTGGGGCCTGCAGCCACTGAGGCGGAGCCCCAAGCCCTTTATCGGCAAAGGCCAGCAGTACTGTGTCTCGGAGCCCCAGATTCACTCGCGGCGGCTGCACCATCCTCCCAGGGCCCGAGTCTGCTACACGCCATACTAGCTCCGCAGGAGCGCCATCACTGTTGGTACGGCCCGCCCAATCCCACAGTGACAGAGAATTCGCTATATAATCACCAAAACCAGACAAAAACGCCATACAAGCTAGACACACCAGGCGCTGGGCCTCCGAAGCTTGGAGAGCACAGTAAAGAGACCCCAGGACTTCCCAGAAAGCATCTGGACTAGCAACCCAGTCTCCAGTTACAGCGGGACTTTCTAACCTGGCTGCGGAGCAGCACTGAGCTGGCGGGGCACATCAGCCCTCCAGTTTAAGACTAACCAGGGCCAAACCAGAGAACAGAAAGGCTGATTACCCCGATTCCCACTGACGTGACCACCCTGAAATCTCCAGCTGCAGCAAGACCTCATAACCTGGCAGTGACAGCAGCACGGAACTGGCGGAGCACATCAAAGAAGCAGGGCCAAACCAGAGAACAGAGAGCCCAGATACGCCAATCTCTGCCAAGTGTCCTGCCTGTAAGTGAGTGCACCCTTGAGAATCTGCAGCTCCACTGATCCTGGGTTCTACTAAAACAGAAGCCAGGCATCGAACCCCCTCCCACCCATATACCCACTTTGGGAAACAGAGGGGCACTTGGAACATTGAAGTTCCTGCTCTGTGGGTCTAATTAAGGAGTTAAGGCAGTTAATGCCAGAAATTGCGCTGCGATCATCACTAGCGCCTGCGACATATACATTGCAGAGCCCCTCCCACACACTCAAGGGTTCAACATTAGCCATCACTCTGTCCCTCGAGACACACGCCCACACCCACTTACACACACACACACATATACACACACACGCACGCACGCTTGCATTTGCCTCTGTTTGCGCCTGCGTACTTTCCTCCCACAGGTACAGCTAGTCCTCAGCATACGCTAAGGACACGGGACCTCTCTCAACTTCCTGAAGAATTCTCCAGAGAGAGACAGTACCAGTCTGATCGGCAGAATCCAAAAACAAACAGGGAAGGTCTCAGACAAGCCAATGGCCAGGGGTAGGCGAAAGAACACTTCCAACATAAATCAGGACATCATGACTTCACCAGCAAACCCCAAAATCGATGGATACTCCAATTCATCAGAAGCACAGGAAAATGACCTTAAAGCCATGCTTGCTCAATTATTTGAGGCTTATAAGGAGGAAATGAACAAATCTTTCAAAGAGTTGGCCAGTCAATTGGAGGTAAAGAAAGAAGAAATAGACAAAACCCTTAAAGAAACACAGGCAAACATAGCCAAACAAATAGAGGCACAAGTAGAGAAAAAATTAGTGGCATACAAAAAGGAAATGAACAAAGAAATAGAGTCCATCGTAGAGAGACAGGAATCCAAATTCAAACACATAAAAGAAATGGTGCAAGGCATGAAAACAGAATTAGAATCAATAAAGAAAACACAAAATGAGAAAACTCTTGAGCTGGAGAACTTGGAGAAAAGATCAGGAACCACAAAAGTAAGCATCACCAACAGAATACAAGAGATGGAAGAGAGAATCTCTGGAGCTGAAGACACACTTGCAGAAATTGATACTTCTCTCAAAGAAAAAGTAAAATCAGAAAAATTCCAATCACAAAATATCCAAGAAATCAAGGATGCTATGAAAAGACAAAATCTAAGAATAATAGGAATTGATGAAAAAGAAGACTCCAGGCTCCAAGGTCCAGAAAATATTTTCAAAAAAATCATAGAAGAAAATTTTCCCAACTTAAAGAAAGAGATGTCCATAAATATACAAGAGGCCTACAGAACACCAAATAGACTAGACCAGAAAAGAAACACATCACGTCACATCATAGTCAAAACACTAAATCTACAGAACAAAGAAAAGATATTAAAAGCAGCAAGGGAAAAAGGCCAAGTAACATATGAAGGTAGACCTATCAGAATCACACCGGACTTCTCATCAGAAACTATGAAAGCCAGAAGGGCCTGGGCAAGCATCATGGAGACTCTAAGAGATCACAAATGTCAACCGAGACTATTATACCCTGCAAAGCTTTCAATCAACATAGATGGAGAAAACAAAATATTCCATGACAAAACTAAATTTACGCAATATCTATACAGCAAACCAACCCTACAGAAGATACTAGAAGGAAAACTCCAATCCAACGAAAACGAATTCACCCAAGAAAACAGGGCATACAGATAACATCCCAACAAAAATGAAAAGAAAACAAGCAATGAAACAAGGTAAGATCATCGACTCCATTACAAAAGGAACTAACATGCATTGGTCAATATTATCTATCAATATTAATGGACTCAACTCACCAATAAAAAGACACAGGCTAACAGAATGGTTACGGAAACAGGACCCAACATTCTGTTGCATCCAAGAAACACACCTATGCAACAAAGATAAACACTACCTCAGAGTAAAGGGCTGGAAAAATGTTTTTCAAGCAAATGGTTCCAGAAAACAAGCTGGAGTAGCCATCCTAATATCTAATAAAATAGACTTTCAACCCAAGTTAATCAAAAAAGATAAGGAGGGCCACTATATTCTCATCAAAGGAAAAATCCAACAAGAGGACATCACAATTTTGAATATCTATGCCCCAAATACAAGAGCACCTACATTCGTAAATGAAACAATATTAAAGCTTAAATCATACATTGATCCTAATACCTTAATAGTGGGAGACTTCAACACCCCACTCTCATCAAGGGACAGATCAACCAGACAGACACCAAATAGGGAAATAAAAGCACTCACAGAATCCCTAAATCAAATGGACCTAATAGATGTCTACAGATCTTTTCACCCAAACTCAAAAGAGTACACCTTCTTTTCAGCACCACACGGAACCTTCTCCAAAATAGACCATATAGTTGGTCACAAAGCAAGCCTCAACAGATACAAAAGGATTGAAATAATCCCTTGTATACTATCTGACCACCATGGACTAAAGCTGGACATCAACAACAACAGAAACAACAAAAAGCCGACACGCACATGGAAACTGAACAACTTACTACTCAATGACAGCTGGGTCAAGGAAGAAATAAAGAAAGAAATTAAAGACTTTCTAGAATTCAATGAAAATGAAGGCACAACATACCCAAATTTATGGGACACATTGAAAGCAGTGCTCAGAGGAAAATTTATAGCACTAAGTGCCTACAAGAAGAAATCCGTAACATCACATACAAACAACTTAATGGCCCAACTGAAAAACCTAGAAAAAAAAGAAGCAGATACACCCAAGAGGAGCAGACGGCTGGAAATAATCAAACTAAGGGCAGAAATCAATCAATTAGAAACAAATAAAATTATCCAAAGAATCAATGAAACAAAAAGCTGGTTCTTTGAGAAAATCAACAAGATAGACAAACCGTTAGCCAAACTAACTAAAAAGCAGAGAGAAACCATACAAATCAGCAAAATCAGACAGGAAAATGGGGACATAACTACAGACACTGAGGAAATCCAAACGATTATTAGGTCATACTACAAAAGCCTATATGGCACAAAATTTGAAAATCTAAATGAAATGGATAACTTTCTTGACAGATTCCATCTACCAAAATTAAGTCAAGATCAGGTAGAAAGACTGAATAGTCCTATATCTCCCAAGGAAATTGAAGCAGTCATTAACAGTATCCCCTCCAAAAAAAGCCCTGGACCAGATGGCTTCAGCGCAGAATTCTACAAGACCTTCAAAGAAGTACTAACACCAATTCTCCTCAAACTATTCCATAAAATAGAAACAGAAGGAACACTACCAAACTCATTCTATGAAGCCACAGTCACTTTGATACCTAAACCACACAAAGATCCAACCAAAAAAGAGAACTTCAGACCTATCTCTCTTATGAACATTGATGCAAAAATACTCAATAAAATACTTGCAAACCGAATCCAAGAACACATCAAAGATATCATCCACCATGACCAAGTAGGCTTCATCCCAGGAATGCAAGGGTGGTTCAACATACGGAAATCCATCAATGTAATCCACCACATAAACAAACTGAAGGAGAAAAACCACATGATCATCTCCTTAGATGCTGAAAAAGCATTTGACAAAGTCCAACACCCATTTATGTTTAAAGTCTTGGAGAGATCAGGGATACAAGGCACATACCTAAAGATAGTAAAGGCAATATACAGCAAGCCTATAGCCAACATCAAACTCAATGGAGAGAAACTTAAAGCAATCCCACTGAAATCAGGGACAAGACAAGGCTGCCCACTCTCTCCATATCTCTTTAACATTGTACTTGAAGTCCTAGCCAGAGCAATAAGACAACTAAAGGAGATCAAGGGGATACAAATCGGAAAGGAAGAGGTCAAAGTGTCACTATTTGCAGATGATATGATAGTATACATGAGCGAACCCAAAGATTCAACCAGAGAACTTCTTCAGCTGATAAACACCTTCAGCAAAGTGGCAGGATACAAAATCAACTCAAAAAAATCAGAAGCCCTCTTGTATACCAAAGACAAAAAGGCCGAGAAAGAAATTAGGGAAACAACACCCTTCACAATAGCCACTAATAACATAAAGTACCTTGGTGTGACTCTAACCAAGCAAGTGAAAGACCTGTTTGAGAAAAACTTCAAGTCTTTGAAGAAAGAAATTGAAGAAGATCTCAGAAGATGGAAAGATCTCCCGTGCTCATGGATTGGTAGGATTAACATTGTGAAAATGGCCATCCTGCCAAAAGCAATTTACAGATTCAATGCAATTCCCATCAAAATACCAACTCAATTCTTTACAGACCTTGAAAAAAAGATTCTCAGCTTCATATGGAGAAACAAAAAAACCCAGAATCTCCAAAACAATTCTGTACAACAACAGATCACCTGGAGGTATCTCCATTCCCGATCTCAAGCTGTACTACAAGGCAACAGTAATAAAAACTGCATGGTATTGGCATAGAAACAGAAAGGAGGATCAATGGAATCGCATAGAAGACCCAGAAATAGACCCACACACCTATGAATACTCAATATTTGACAAAGAAGCCAAATCCATTCAATGGAAAAAAGACAGCATCTTCAACAAATGGTGCTGGACCAACTGGATGTCTACATGCAGAAAAATGAAAATAGACCCATATTTATCACCCTGCACAAAACTAAAGTCCAAGTGGATCAAGGACCTCAACATAAAACCAGATACTCTAAATCAGCTGGAAAAAAAAGTGGGAAACAGCCTAGAACTCATTGGCACAGGAGACAACTTCCTGAACAGAACACCAACAGCACAGGCTCTAAGAGCAACAATCAATAAATGGGACCTCATGAAACTGAAAAGCTTCTGTAAAGCAAAAGACACTGTCATCAAAACAAATAGACAGCCTACAGATTGGGAAAGAATCTTCACCAACCCTTTATCTGACAGAGGGCTAATATCCAGTATATATAAAGAACTAAAGAAGCAGAAAAGCAACAAACCAAGTAATCCACTTAAAAAATGGGGAACAGAGCTAAACAGAGAATTCTTGAAAGAGGAACATCGAATGGCAGAGAAACACTTAAAGAAATGCTCAACCTCATTAGCCATTAGGGAAATGCAAATCAAAACGACCCTGAGATTTCACCTTACACCCATCAGAATGGCCAAGATGAAAAACTCAAGTGATAGCACATGCTGGAGAGGTTGTGGAGAAAAGGGAACCCTCCTCCATTGCTGGTGGGAATGTAAACTGGTTCAACCACTTTGGAAGTCAATCTGGCGCTTTCTCAGACAACTAGGAGTAGTGCTACCTCAAGACCCAGCTATACCACTCCTAGGTATATACCCAAAATTTGCTCAAGTACACAACAAGGACATTTGTTCAACCATGTTCGTAGCAGCTTTATTTGTAATAGCCAGAACTTGGAAACAACCCAGATGTCCATCAACGGAGGAATGGATACAGAAATTGTGGTATTTTTACACAATGGAATACTACTCAGCAATCAAAAAGGAGGAAATCATGAAATTTGCAGGCAAGTGGTGGGATCTAGAAAAGATCATTCTGAGTGAAGTATCCCAGAAGGAGAAAGACAAACTTGGCATATACTCGCTTATATAGACCTACAAGACATGATAAACATAATGAAATCTACACACCTAAAGAAGATAATCAAGAAAGTGGACACAGGCGAAGGTGATTAATCCTCATTTAGAAAGACAAATGGGATGTGCCTTGAACTTATGACAGGAGTCTACCACAAAAGGCATCTGAAAGACTCTACCTAGCAGTGTTTCAAAGCAGACACTAAGACTCATAACCAAACCCTCGGCAGAGTGCAGGGAATCATATGAAAGAAGGGAAGTTAGTATGATATGGAAAGGATAGGAGCTCTACAAGGACCAAATATATCTGGGCACAGGGTCTTTTGTGAGACTGAAACTCAACCAAGGACCATCTATGGATATAACCTAGAACTTCTGCTCGGATGTGGCCTGTGGTAGCTCAGTAACCAAGTAGTTTTCCAAAGTAAGGGGGACACGGACTATTTCTAACAGGATCTCAAGGGCAGGCTGTTTGACACCTCCCCCCAGGGGAGGAGCAGTCTGTTAGGCCACAGAGGAGGACTTTGCAGCCAGCCCTGAAGATACCTGATAAAACAGGGACAGATGAAAGGGGAGGAGGTCCTCCCCTATCAGGGGACTTGGAAAGGGGCAGAGAGGAGACCAGGGAGGGAGTGTGGGGTTGGGGAGGGAATGAGGGAGCGGGATACAGCTGGGACACGGAGTTAACAAAATGTAACTAAAAAGAAAAAAAATAAAAAATAAAAAAAAAAAAAAAAAACAATAAGACTTGAAGACCATCAACCAACAAAAATGTGTTGCAGATTAAAAGACCTTGTGCTTTGGCTTTGGTGTAAATTCAAACCCCAGCTCTATGCTATACTGTACAGCATGACTTTGTCGAGTCATGTTAGACCCCCTAATGTCACTTTTTACTTCTGCAAACAGTGGATGATAATACATCATTCACAATAAATTTTAATAGTATAACAGCATAACAGGAAGTGTGACATGACAGCTTTTGGTCCCTTCACTTCAGTAAGATGATACTGAGCAAAAAGATGCTCCAGGTCTGAGTCCCACCGACAATTTTTCTATTATCTGGGGGTAAACTCTTTAACAATCAGGGCTACAATGACAGTCTGCAGAAGTGAAAACTCTCAAACAGCTTTCAGCCACTCAAGACTCTCCACGGGTTTCATCAGCTCTTGCTCCCTTCCCACAGGAGCTCCCTCAGTCCTCATGATCGCTTTCTCGGTCTTCACTGCACTGTATGGGTGTGTGTGTAAGAGATAGTGCTTTAAGGGTCTGTGTTGTAGGATTCTATCAAACACCCATTCCATTGGAGGTTAATTCACTGTGAAATCATGATTCACCTCCAGGACTCTTTCAGTTTTTGGAATGCCAAGTCAAGTCTATGACTTAACCTCTCTCTCCCAGTGGCCTCTTCCTATTCTGTTCATCCATCCCAGAAGCATTTTAATACGGCAGTCCATTTAAACACCTGAGGGACTTGACTAGAGTATTTTGCATTAAACTAAACCCTGAGCCCAACATCATTCTCAAACTAAGAATGACCTTTGGTAACTGGAAAATGTCACAAATGCCAGAAAGTTAAAGAATATCCTTTGTTCCACAAGGTAGGTCTGAGTATACAGAAAAACAAAAAGCAAAAAACATGAATGTACTATTGAAAAAAAAATCTCCCTGAGGGATGTCATTAAGTTGCAAACTATCACATAAATGAGGCATCTTCAGTGACAGGTTTGCTTCCTTCATGTATGTTGTGAATGGCTGTTTAGGTATAAAGATCTGATGGCCAAGCTGGAAGTATTAGGAGCCTCCCAGGAAGCTTAAGTTCCCTAACACTGTTGAAGGTGGATCCTTGAATAATCTGCTGTATCCTCTCTCTCTTCTCCTCCCCTCCCTTTTTTCTCTCTCCTCCTCCTCCTCATTTTCTCATTCTTAATTTCTATCTGTGTCTCTTTCTCCTTCTCTGTCTCTTACTCCTTCTCTCTCTCTTTCCCTCTATGTCTCCTTTTCTATATCTCTTCCTTTCTCTCTCTCTTTGTCTTTCTGTGTTCTTCTCTCTGTCCATTTTTCTCTTTCTCTGTCTGTCTCTGACTCTGTCTCTGTCTCTGTGTCTCTGTATGTGTATGTCTCTGTCTCTCTCTGTGTGTGTTTCTGTCTGTCTCTCTGTCTTTTTCTCTCTGTGTCTCTTTCTCTGTCCCTCTCTGTCTCTCTTCTCTCTGTGCCTAGCCTACCACCCCCATGCTAGAGCTGTAACTCCTGGCTCTAACATGTTCCCATCATGATGTGATGAAATAATGACACTCACCATTACCTGGCCCTGGACATAAGCCTTCAGAACCATGAGCCAAAAACAGCCCTGTCTTTACTTCCTAAGTACCTTGTGTCAGGTATTTTATTATAATGATGGAAAGATGGGTATTCAGCCAAAGAAATACCTATTAGGAAAAGATTCACAATTTTATATTTAAAGATTACTGAAGGAAGGAAGAGGTAGAAGAAATGAATGAGAATATGAGTCGAAGTGATGTGTTCAACTCTCAAGCCATATAGGAATGAATGAATGGATGGGTGGATGAACGAGTGGGGATTAATACCCTTAGATTAGGAATATTCTGAATCCACATGAGTTCCTGAAAGAATCTCACTTCTCTGCATCCCACAGTTGGAAAGGGAAGTAGCTGTTAGTCTTTTCCACTTACAACTTCAAGACCTGCCTTTACATGAGAGTAAACAATGTGAAAACATTTCAGCCTAGTCCCTGTGGCCAGTCATGTGATCCTCAAGGGGAACTACCTTAACACTGTTCTGGCTCAGCCAGGTTTCCTAATAAAGACTCCCCCTGTGTTTTATGGTAAATTCTAATTTTATAAGAAAGATTCACAGCTACCATATCCTTTGATACTTGTGACAGTGCTGTGAACCTCTAGGTCTGGGACTAAAACTATCCCTGACTCAGGCAAGAAACAAGAAACAAAACAGGATTATAAAAAGGACCAATGCAATGAGGTCACACATGGATGGTAAGCTATGTGAACAATGATCTCTGCCTATTGCCGTGTACAAATTCCTTCAATTTGATCAGATGCAGCACAACCTCCTCATCTTTTTCCTGGGATGTATGACCATAAGATGGTAAAACCTAGTAAATAATTTTCACTTTGTTCTGGGACTATCAAATCATCAATCAACAGTTTTAATTATATTCCATAGCATTGATCTGTTTTATCACTGTTGTTATTATTGCCTAAAGAAAGTTGTTTACCAGGTGTAACACCATAGCTGTAGGACTGGAAAAGCTAAGTGATTTACCTTAATATAAAAATAAAAAGATGGGAAACCATTTTCCCATCGTGAGGGGAACAAGGACTATTTCTAACAGGAACTCAATGACTGGCTCTTTGGCCTCCCCACCCCCCAAGGGAGGAGCAGTCCTGTTAGGCCACAGAGGAGGGCTTTGCAGCTAGTCCTAAAGAGACCTGATAAAACAGGATCAGATGAATGGGGAGGAGGTCCCCCCATCAGTGGACTTGGAAAGGGCACAGTGGAGATGAGGGAGGGAGGATGGGATTGGGAGGGAATGAGGGAGCGGGATACAGCTGGGATACAGAGTTAATAAAATGTAACTGATAAGAAAAAATAAAATTAAAAAAAATGGTATCCAGAAAAAAAAAAAGAAGTTTCTAAGTTTCTAAACTGTAGAAACATGCATGACAGAAACAGTATTTTCTATGAGAACATTGATGTATGCTTATATTAGTATAAAAATAAAAGCTATATCACTTAGGAATAAACTAATGTTTTTATAATGTTAAAGATAATCTTCCTGGTTCACAATGTATGGCTCAAAAAAACAAATTAAAGAGTAATATTTTCATGTTTGAAATGTACTTCTTACTATTAAATTTTTTCTGTTTTACTTTAAAAAAAATAAAAAGATGAAGTGATATATACACTTACCTACTTTCTGTTGTTGTTGTTTTGACTTAAGTCTTAATTAATGACCTAGTACTATCCATTACAATGTAAGACTATTCCTAACCTTTGGTCCTATAGATGAAAGTTTGAAAATTATTCCTATGTATAATAACTTTCACATGCATTAAGAGAAACTTGATTTTTAAGACCCAGGTAACAATTCTTCTTTTAGTCAAATAAAAATGTGCTTAGCATAATATTTTCCTCTTCATTTAAACCTTCCTCTTAGCCATTTTTTCATGACATTTCATGCACATTTTAGAAGGTATCTCATGCAAAAACTTGCAGCTTTTGCATATTGTAAATTTATCCATCAGATGTGATTATGCACATAAGGAAATGCTCTTTCTGCATATCAATAAGCTACAGAATGGTCCACTTCAAAACACGCAGTCTAATGAAATGGTAATGATTTCATTAATGTATCAAGCTATGTCTAATTCCTCTCCAGGAACATAAGACAATTTACATTTACCCTGAATGCATAATAAGTAAATAGTCAAATTGGCAACAGATTAAAGAGTTCTCTACAATCAGAGTCCTGATACAGACATTGTTACAAAATCATTAGAAATTTGCCATGAATTGGGGTATAATGTTAAAATATTAGAAGCACTTTTTTCTGGCCATAATTATATATGAGGTAAATAATTAAAACAAAATTCATGATATTATTCATCAAAAGTTTTGTATTCACAACTGCTCATTTGATTTGTGCTATAAAGGTCAAAGTCCTTTCTTCAGATCCCTTTGTACTTGTTCCTCAGACACAGTCTGATAGACAGTGATGAGAGGGAAAAAAAAGCTAGTCAGAGAGAAAGAAGCAGAGGTATAAAAGTCAAGAGACAACAGTGTTGCAGAAGGTTTCTGGACCAGGCAAATTAGTATAACATCTTACTTTTTACCTCATGACTATCTACTATGGGGTGAATGTCTAAGTCTTCTACAGAATGCACACATTGAAATGGACCTGTGCAATGACAGTGTTTGGAAGTAGTGGCTTTGAGGTATGATTGATTCGTGAGAATTGAGTTCTTGTAAAAAGAGGCCATTGAAGCTGGGGAAATGTTCTCTTGGTAAAGTGCCTACTAGGTAAGCATGAGGTCCAGAGGTCAGATCCCCAGCATCCTGGTGAAAATATGGGCATGGTGATGCATGCCTGTAATTCCAACATGGGGGTGGTAAAGATGAACAGATTCCTGGGTCTAGCTGGTTAGTCAACCTAGCCAAATCAGTGAGCTCCAAGTTCAGTAATAGATATTATCTCAAAAATGTTAGGTAGAAAGAAGGTGGTTGAGGAAGATGCCCAATGGCAACACTGACATCTTCAGGCACACACACACACACACACACACACACACACACAAAATACAACCATACACCAGAGAGCTAGCCAGGTTAATGCTCTTTCCAGCATGTGGGGATTCAAGTAGTCTACAGTCTGACAAGAAGTGACAACTAACCAGGGCCTGGAGTGTTTGCTATTGGATCTTGTGTTCCAGTTCACAGAACTGTTAAAAATAAATCCTGCTGCTTATAAACCACCACGTCTGTAATGCCTGCAACCACAGCCTGAAATCTGTCAGATTCTATATCATCTTTACTGTTATCCTCCCCTTTTTAAAGATGAGAAAACAAAGGCTTAAAAAGAATGCCAGCCAACGTTGTAACAGTTACCATCAGAGAACTAAACAGAGGGCTGCATTGCATCTCACCCCCCTCAAGTTCATGCTTTTTGCCTCATCAGGGGATGTTGTCAAGAGAATAGAGTTTCCACAGAAAGAAAAGGCTATCAGATTTCTATGAAGAAATATTTGTTTTGAGGGTTACAAAATTAATTGGTAATGATTCCTGGAGCAGGTGTGTAGACTTCACAAGCAAATGGACCTAATTGTAAAGGGGGAAATGAAAAAGAATGGAAGAAAGAGACATTGAAGCCTCTACTATAGCAAATGTGCAACAGGAAAACAAGGAGTAGCACAGTTCAAAGACCCTTGCTTCAGGATGGGAGTAAAGATTAAAGCAAGGGAGGAGGGTATGGATGAAGTGAGGGCCCAGCAGAAGTGCTCAGGACCTGGAGGGAAGCTGGCCCCAAGAATAAGAGGGCAGAGCAGAAGAGCACAGTAAAGTAAGGGATCAGGAGTCTGAGATGGAGTGCAGAGCAAAGAGAGTGTTCCCTTCCTAACAGCAAGTTCAAAAGAGATAGATAGAATTCAGCCATTTTAGCTTCACGTCCTCAGAGCCAGGAGATGAGAAGCAGCTTTCATCAGTAAAATGACTGCTAGATGGTGTCTCCTTCATGTTCAGACATCTAAGACAAAAGTAGTTGACACGCGCCAGGGGGAGAGCATCCCAAGGCAGCTAGTGAAAATGTGGGACTCCGAAGCAGAAAAATGAGTTTAGTCTTCCACAGATTAAAGTCAACTGCCACTTATCCAGCACCTACTCAATACAGAAGGTTAGACAAAATCCTGAGAGTGGGGACTCTGGAATATGGGATGCAGAGCCCAGGAGGAGAGATGGAAGGATGACCCAAGATGTGTGCTCTGAAGGAGAAACAAAATGGGCAATGAACACGGAGAAGGATATATCATTAGGCCACCCCAGGGCCATCCATGTAGGAGGATTGGCACTCTTTTTTCCAAATGCATATGGACTTTACTTATTTATAATAAACTACATTCAATAGGAACAGTTATGAAACAATCAAGAAAACCACATGTAAAAAAGTTGCTCTCAAAATGTTAACTCATTTGTATTTGGCAACCTGGAAGAACATATTACCTATCCTATCTAGGTGAGTCTAAAGTTTTGTACTAAATCATTCTCGACCATATCTTGTATATTTCAACTTAAAAAAAAAACATCTTTCTGGGCCTTAAAACATTTTCATAAATCCTAAACAACTTAAGCCCAACCGTGAAACTATAACTACCTAGTCTTCAACCCCACTCTTATATGTTGTTAGCTGAATTAATTTATGCTTACAAGGGATGGCTTTGGAAAGAAAGTGACAGGTCATACATGAACGATGCACAGCCAGCATTCAGGTAGAGATGGAGGGCAGTCACAGGCTATACAACCAGTCTGGAAAGGAGAGCCATTAGACACCCTTCCTTGAGATAGCTTAAACGATCATCCTCCTTAGCTAAAAATTGACAGGACACAGAGTTATCTTTGAGGCAATAGATCTGATCTCCCTGGCCTAGAGAGAGGTACAGTGAGTCAGCTTTGGGGTGCTGGTACCCATTCTAAGGCTTCTGGCAATACACAGCAGTTGGAAATATCAGTTCCAAGAACCACGGGCAAAAACTATCCCAGGGTACTCTTAAGTGCGGAGAAAGAAATAAAGCCTTATTTGCTTTTAGAAAACCTGGATTTCTATGGTCTTCTCTGTGACCTTGAGGGTTCAGGTTCCCCAAAACTAAATTCTGAACAGAATAGGCAGGTATATGGCTTAAACATGCACTTTTCTCTGAGCGTCACTGCATAATAGAACAAGGGAGGTAAACCGCTGTGCTGTGGTTGTGGCCATGCTGATTGCAACAGAAAACCATTGTCATGACACTGCTAGGAGCTAAAACAGACAGCACTGTCAATCTTTCATCCCGATGCCTATCAGCTTTATGTTTCTTCATTTCCCTTTAAACTTGGCCAGTTGGGACTAGCAAGATGAGATAGCTCAGTGGGTAACATTGCTTGCCATGAAGCCTGATGCTGGACTTAGATCCCCAGAGCCCAGATGGTAAAGAGAGAGAGACTCCCAACAAATAAACATATGCATGTGTGCTTACATTTTAAATGTCACCAACCAGGATGCATAAGAGTGTAGCTTACTGTGATTTTCAACTTCTATTTCACTCACCAAGAAGCAATTTAAATATTTGTTGTATGTTTTCTTACTTTTCCCTGAATCAAAAAGTTATACTTCCTGGTTGTTTTAGTAATTTCTTTCCTTCTTGTAAAGGTTCGGTGGCGCCTTTGAAAAGTCTTAGCTTTACTGTTATCTTTCATAATCTTAAAATCATTATCAGTACTATTATCTCACTATGATTTGGTAGTTGGATTATTTGTGGCATCTTTACATGTACAATAGCAATGCTGTAATCTCAGATTATTCAAATACACCCTCACATTCTTGTGCATCATTTGAGTTTGTAGTTTTAATCTAGAATGTTTCACCAACTCCTACTCTGGACACCTAGCTTTACAAGTTTACCAGCAGATGGTATTTTAACTCACCTAGAATATTAGTTTATCTATGATACAGACTGAAATGGGTTTAAGTTAGGCACAATGCTGATTTTCCTTCTGAGGAACACTTGTCTGTTCCAGTATCAAATCGTAAAATCATGAATGCATTGGGAATGAGTTCTCCATTTTGCATTTCCCAAACCTGCTTGCCCATCTATAAACTAATGAGCTACTGGCTTGGTTATGATGGCTTTAAGGTTGATGAAATCTGAGGGAAATCTCCACTTCTTGTTCTTCATTACATCTCTTGGATATTTTCTATCTAGCTTTCACTCTTCCATATAAACTTTCTCATTGCTTTTCAATTCCTCCCTTCCAAAAAGTGTGGGATGTTAATTAGATGGTGAAGGGAACAGAAGGCCAGCCAGTTTATATTTAGACAACGTGATGTTAGTATGGGTATCTGGGATGAGCCAGCTAAAGCATGTCTGACAATGGAGATGTAGGTGACTATGAGTCAGCTAAAGGTGGCTAACATTAAATATGCAGGAACACAGGGCAAACAGTGATGCAATATGGCATTTAAACTTTTTGGTTTAATACTGTTTTTATGGGGTTTTGTATAAACAAGGCCCTTACCTCCTTTCAGTACCTTCAACAGTCCTCTTATATAGGCCTGTATGTGTTTTCTTGGAGTCTGTGTGCCAGCCTCTGTGTGTTCCTGTGCCTGCCCATGGATGGCCTGTTTGCCAGCCATCTGCCTGGATACCTGCCAGTGTCTGCCTGCATATCTACCTGGGTGCTGGTGAAATATGTCTTATCTGCCTATGACTCTTCATATTCTCTTCAATCTCCATGACCCTCCTCTGTGCCTGGTGCTTTACAACTTAAAATGTATTATTAACTTAGAACAACAAAAAGTTTATGACAGGAAGACTTTACCATAATCTGTTTTTGTTTTGGTTTCTGCTTACTTGAGTCAGGGGCCTATTACATTGTACAAACTGGCCTAATAAACATAATCCACAGTAGCCACAGGTGCTTGGCAATTCTCCTGATTTGACTTCCTGAGGGCTGGAATTATAGGTGTTTCACCACATCCAGCACCATGATCTATTAATAACTTTGGTGGTTTTTATCAGTCTTCTAGGTTCTCAAATATAATATGGAACATTATGAGGCTGAGAGATTCCTCAGTGCTAGAGCTCTTGCCTAGGGAGCATGAGGCCCTAGGTTCAGTCCCTAACACTACAAATAAAATATACCATAAGCTAAAATACGGCTTTAGTAATAAAGACTTACAGCAGTTATTGCCCCCCACAATGTCTCACTTTCACTCAGATCCCTGATTAGAAGAAAGGAGAGGACAACTTCCACACAGTTCTTGATCCTTTCTGAGTCAAGGTCTCCCTGCGTAATCCAAGCTGGCTTCAAATTTATGATCCTCCTGCCACATCATTCTGAGTGCTGGGATTACAGCTCATCTCTGTGCCACTGTACCTTGCTCAGCTCCCAATTTTAACTGTCCATTTTTGCCCACCTAGAGTAGTGTTTAGCTGTTGTATTTGGGCCTCTGTAGCTTTTAGGTCTTTTGGGGGGATTGTTATGAGGGACTGACAGTGAGTTGATCGAAGTTTTCTCAGCATTTATTGGGTTATGTGGGTTTTGTCTCTTGGTTTTGTTAGCAAAATGGATGTTTATGTATTGAACTGGCATTATGCCTTGGTTTAATGGTAAGAAACCCCCAGTATCTGCTACTTGCCCTGCAGCTTGGGTCCAGTGACTGTGAGCAGGAGTGGTAAGGGATGGAAGAAAGGACAGACAAACATCCAGACAAGTTGTGGTGTATGCTTTGACAGAGCCACTCTGGTACTGCTACTGCCACCAGGAACCTCAGTTTATTCATTAGTACTGAACAATGGAAGTAAAAGAGCAAGGTAGTCTCAGTAGGAGGTCTGTGTTGGTAAGCAATGGGCAGTAAACATCAGGAGAAGAAGAAAGCTTCAACTGAAAGATAGTTTGTTTGGTTTTTTTTTTTTTTTTTTGTACACACTGATCAATCACCATTAAACACTGCTACTTGGACAAAGGTAGGCTTTGCCTTTCAGAGTCTGACCCAAATGGGAACCAACTTTGCCAGTTCCCATGGGTCGGAGACCTTAGAGTCGTGGGTGTGCCCATGTCAACAATATATATGACTCAGGACTTCACTCACCCAAAGCTTCCTCCATTCTCCATGCCAATTATCACGTATTATCCTTTGTATGCACTGTTGGAACAGGCTGACTAATATTTACCACTTCTGCATTTATATTCATGAATGCAGTTATTTTTTTGATTGTGTTGAATAGATCGATTGCTACAGAAGACACTGGAAAGATAATTAAACGACCAGCATTGGAGAGTCATCAGGAACTGAAGTGCTCACAGCTGCATTTTATCCAACCTTTAAATAGCAAATAATTGCATTGCTTTATGACCCAGTGATTTTCAAACTTGGCTATGAATAAGAATCATCTAGGAAAGTCTGAGAAACTAAACAGAAAGGAACAGAGGCCCCACCCTTGCATGCGCCAGTGAGCCTGGGTCTCCATGTTCTTCTCTGGCATTCCAGGTGAGCCTGACCCATGAAACAATTTGAGAACTATTGTTCTAAAATGTTTACATAGATCTAAGTTCATTTTGTGAAGCCAGAACAACTTTGAAATCAAAACCAGAAGAAACTAGAAAACTGGGATTTATTTCTTTCTTTTTAAAACCTTTTAACTGTTTAAAACTTTTGAGCAGTTTTATTTCCATTGGAACCTAAATTCCAAATTCCTTTCTCTAGCCCACAGAAGGTTCCACATGGCATAATACATATAGCATGTCATGTTCACTTGACCTCATTTTTCTATGCCACAGCTTCTTGGAACCCAATCAGATGAGATGAGCTTGGTCTACCCTATGGTCCTTGCTCTTCCCCTCACCTGTAATCCTTTCCTTGAGATGGGATGACTCCAAGGAAGACCCCAGTGGTTCTCCTATCACCCAGAACACTGGGTGACATTTTCAGACCTTATCTAAACAGAGCAGTATCAGCATAGGACACCCCAAGACCAAGTTCTCAGCACAAAGGAGATTTATTTGCCCCAGAGGGACAAAGGGCTTAGGATAGGGGACAAAGATGAGATAGAGGACAAGGGAGAAAGGGAAAGGAAAAATGGAGAGAGATAAATTATATTGGGGGGGATGGACAAAGAACTGCCTAAGGATAGAGATGAGGCAGATGTGGCCCATGGGCAAATGGCAGTTTACAGAAGTAAAGGGGGAAATCCCATGTTAGAATGAGGTGTTTAATTTTAGTTGAGCATGTTAATTAGGAGAACCGAAGGGGTTTTTTTGATTGCTGGAGTTCAATATTATGATAGCTGGACCTTGTGGTCAGCCTCAGGAGAAGGAAGTAGTCCAATAAGGGGCTAGACTTTAGTGGCTAGCTTTAGGAATGTAATGTCATGGTTTGAAGGGCAAGGCCTGGCAGAGCCATGCTCATCATGCTCAGGCTGACTAGCTAGAGTTCCTTCATTATCACGACCTGACACTTTCTTTATGTCCTTGCTTGTTTCTTATCATTCGCAAGCCCAGAACCCAACAAACACAGCAGCAGCAGCAGTAGCAGCAGCAGCAGCAGTGAGCTCACTTTCTTTACCTTCGGATAAAATTTTAGTTTTCATCTAAATTCTCAGCATTAGTGCCAGACCTGACACCTGGAAGGAATTGATTCCCTTATGGGTCTTGGGTTTCTGAGAGATTCAAGATGGTCTGGTTTGAATCCATCACCCAGAGTATCACATGCATGCTTGGGAAACATCCCCCCAATAAGGAAATGAATGTTTGTTGATACTTCCTTAGCTCCACAAAGTATTCATGATAAAGAATTGATGACCTAAATATTTTTCTTAAAGGTTGTGGAGAACTCTGAGGACAGGTTAAGTCTGGCCTGAGGAAGCAAGTTCCATGGGTGGGAAATTCTAATCTCGTTCTGCTAAGGTGTGAAACTCGCAGAATCATGGTAAATCCTTTAACAAAATGAGTTGTAAATGGTCACCTGGTTTAGACTTCTGCCTTCAGACTGGCTCGCCTTCATTATCCTTATTTACTGTATACGCAAAGCTATAGGGGTGAGAGAGAAAATGCACAAGCAAACTAGAGTAATTTCAGCAAACTCTGGACACAGAAAACAGTCTGAAGAAGCCCATTGTTAGAACTCAAAACAAATTCTACAGTGTGTATCCATGGTGGGGGCAGGGAGGCTGCCATTGCCTTCATGATTCTGGATTAATGTGCCTATGTGTTCTGGTAATGGCTCCTGAGCTAATGTAGCTCTTAGGTGTGGGGGAATGGGGAATGGATGATGAAGGAGCCATTCAGGAAGGAATGGCACCCTGAGTGGAGAGAATGAGCCACTGTCCTTTTTCTGCTCTGAATTTTACACACATCAGATGATGACTAGGGAGGGCCAGAAATCTACCAACTTCACACACAGACCTAAGGATAGAGGGGACTGGGTAAAGCACAGATCTGCCTTCCAGTCCAGCTGTCATCAATTGCCTGGCAGACTGTGTGATGCCATCACAGCATGTTCTACCAAATAGAGATAGGAGGATGAGAACGTCAGGTGTCTGTGATGCAGACTCACAAGTCTAAACTGTTCACTCTTCTCTCAAGTGAAAGGTAAAGGGTTCAAGGATGACATTGTTCAAAGGGATCCGTTCTTTCTAAAAGTTAGTAATTTAGTCTTCTGAAAAGAAACCTTTTTAGCACGGAAAAATAATTTTGGCTCCCAGACTCCACAGCCCACCAGGGAAGAGGCTCATCCTTGTGCCGTTTTTTTTTTTGCTCTTAATTAATTTAAGCAGCTGTCTTTTGTCTCCAGAAAACCATCCTCTGGGAGAGTGTGAAAATTGATCTTTTTAAAAATGCGTTTTTCTTCCTCTAAGAGACACATAGGATTTATTCAGCTAGATGACGCCATGCACAGACCGCTAGAGTATCCAGGATTATTAGAGGGCCACCATCCTGACGCAGGTGACAACAGCAAAACACAAGTTCAGAGTCAAAGAAAATAAAGAAAACAGGAAACAGACCAGGAGAATGAGCCCAGAGTCTCCCCTGAGGGCTCGGTCCCAGCTAGGGCGAGTTCTCCTTCAGTGTGAGTGAATGAAAGTGCAGAGGCTCAGAGCCATGGCTTAGAAGAGGGCTTCACCAAAACTGTATTGGACTTTCAGTAACAGATAATTTAAAGTGGAGACAAGGTAGGAGGCATGAAAAAAAAGGAGGGAGAGAAGGAGGCAGAAACTCCACAGCGGACTTACTAATCAAAGAAACAGTGATTCTGCGGAATTTCTTTCTTCTCTAAACATGACTGGAAACCTTTCATTTCATTAAGTTATTTTTCAAGTCAGGGGAGATGGCTCAGTGGTTAAGAACATGGGCTATTCTTCTAGAGAATCAGGGTCCAGTTCTCTGCAACCACATGGCAGCTCAGTGTGGAGACTCTTTGGCTGATGCTAGAAGCAGCTATTCTGGTCTTATGCTGGAGTGAGAACCCAAGGCTCTCCAGAAACACTCAACATCTTTGGTGCCAGATTAGGACTGTTGAAGCACCTGGCCTCAAGAACAGAGAAAGTACAGATTTATTGGCCTCTCAGGTAGATGCCCCAGCACATGTTGTTGGACTATTTCAACCACATTGCACAAGACTAGTCACTAACCAACTTTTAACGGAGATAGATAGATAGATAGATAGATAGACAGACAGACAGACAGACAGACAGACAGACAGACAGATAGATAGATAGATAGATAGATAGATAGATAGATAGATGATCGATAGAGAAAAAGAGATAATAAATACAAGATTATAAATATATGATATAGATAGATGATATGTAGATCATGGGTAGATATATCATAATAGATAGACAGACAGACATATTTCTTCTCTTGATTCTGTTCCTCTAGAGCAGTAGTCCTCAACCTTCCTCATGTTATAGTGAGCCCCAACCATAAAATTATTTTGCTGCTACTTCATAACTGTAATCTTGTTAGTGTTATGAACTGTAATGTAAATATCTGATATCTAGGATGGTCTTAGGTGACCCCTGTGAAAGAGTCATTCAACCCCCAAAGGAATTGTGACCTACAGGTTGAGAACCACTGCTCTAGAGACCCCCCTGGGTAGAGCTCTTTCCATTTTCTTTTCCTTTCTCTAAGTTATCTCTGTGGCTCTAGCACTGATTGCTAGTTTTATTTCTCTCCCTCAGTAGTATGCACCATACTGTCCTTGTTAGTTTTCTTCCTAAAAATATTGGAGTTGAGTTTATTATTTTTATGTATATGAGTGTTTTGCCTTTATGTATGTTTGTACACTATGTGTGTGACTGGTACCCTCAAAGGCAGAAAAAGGCTCCAGACCACCACCACCCAAAACTGTAGTGACAGCTGGGTGTAAGTCACTAAGTGGGTCCTAGAAATTGAACCAGAGTCCTCGGAAAAAAAAGCCAATGCTCTTAACTGCTGCAGCTTTAAAAGAGTGTTTTTAACTGGCTACGACTGTACTTTCATTGTGGGACCTATGCATCAGTTTGGGTTGCTTCCAAAGATAGCCTTTGACTCTCAGAATAGTGAGCCCAGTGCCCTGAGTATGTGGGCTCAGAGTTTAGCTGCTAACTTACATCTCTAGCCGAGTTGGAAGTAAAGGCTTCTCAACGCTGCTGCAACCTAGGCAACTTGAGCACTGTAACTGCATTGACTGACAGAATGTAGGTGATTAAACAAAGCCATCTAACCAACCTAATTGCCAGTGTGTCAGCCCCAGTGCAGAGACACAAGAAGCATGGGAACTCAAGGCAATGTGAATCCTCTGAATACCACAATAATGAACTTTGTTTTTCCTCATTGCTCATAGGAAAATGCAAGAAATCTGAAGACAGATTTCTTAACTAAAGAAAACTAGACATTGATATTTGGGAAATTCTCAGCCTATTCTTATAGAAAAATGTGATAAAGTGTGGTTGACAGCGATAAGTCTTTGGCTTAGAGAACATTTGGCAAGGAGCATCTCTTAGGTGGGACCACATTCTTCATCCTATACTCCATCAGGACATTTTCTAGTTTGAATCAAAGGGTTTGAAGATGAACAGTACAGAAAGGCTTTCATGCCAGACAACACAGACCCTCTCCAAAAAAATATTCAGTTCCTCAAGATGGGAAGATTTTTTGGAGGCAACTTAGTGGGCAACAGAGATGTACCCTTTGATAGACAGGAGGTGGAAAGCCATCATCTTATTTGTAGCAGGTCACCCTCTGCCCACAGTTACAGATACCAGGCTGCCTAAAGACATGGGAGCTTCACCCTGCCCAGGTAAATCCCATGCATTGGACTTCTCCCTGCCCGAGCTCTGGACAATGATTTGCCTCAGTGGACCTGATGGTTAAATTTTAATCCAAAGATAATCATTTCTGAGACACAAAGGTTAATGTCTTTGCCCTGGTAAGGTTTAGGCTGACTTGGGGGCAACGGCTGCTTCCTGCTTCCTTCTTGTCCATTTCTACTTTGGGACTGAAAATGTCTATCATACCTCTGAACCATCATTGTCTTTGGGAAGCCATCACCAGTTTGCTTTCAGATCCATAGTCAAAGAGACCAATTTAGCCTCTGGATTGGTTGTACTGTAAGTCTCGCCCATAACTGATGGTGGCGGTATTCAGATTTTAAAAATTGAACTTTAGATTTTAGAGTTGATAGAGGAACAGGGTAAGATTTTCAGAACTGTTGAAACAGAATGAATATGTTTTGGCTGCAAGGAGTATACGAATCTGGGTTTTGGGAGTGAGATGTTATTGAATATGTATGTGCACCCAGTTATATATGTTGACTTCTTATCTTGACTATGATCACCTTGAAGGTAGAACTGTGGGAGTTATACCCTAAAATGGGACTAGTACCTTTACAGGAAGCAAAGGGAGAAACTTCAATCTCTCCTCTCATTCCACCATGAGTCGGAACCCTGAAGCCAAAAAGAGAACTCTCAGGAAAACCCAAGCATGCTAGCACCTTAATCTTAAAATTCCAACTTCTCAGAAAACTAAATCCCTGATGTCTATTAACTACTCAGTCTCTGGTGCTTTGTTATAGTAGCATTTAACTTCCAAAAAACCATAACAAGAGAAGAAGAAAAAAATCCCACTCTAATGAATGTCACAACAGCTTCAAGATGCAAATCCTTGCTCTGGTCACACTGATAATTACAGCAGAAGTTCTGAGTGCTTACTTATTATTTATTATTATTCAAATAATATATCACTGTCATCATTTGTTAAAAATTAAGGAAATGTTATGAAAGTACTTTAAAAGCCCCCTTGACCACTTCTGCAACTCCAGGCAGTCCTCAGCGGAAAACACTACCTCGTTGACAGTATCTACTGAAGTGGGGGGATTACAAATGACACATGCTATATTTTATGTCTATGCTTAACACAATTATGGTGAGATCTTCTCACGTCAGCAAACACAGATATTACTTCATTTTAATTGGTTTTTGGTCTTTCCTGGTGGGCCATGTATTGCATTAGCTTGCTGATAAATATTTAGGGTTTTATCTTTCCAGTGTTTTATTCATAAGCAATACTGCAATGGAAACTTCTGTAAATGTTTCAGAATTTGCATATGCAAATGCGTTCCTTAGGGCAAATACCAAGAGTGGGATTGCTGGATTCAAATGCACATTTTAAATTCAAGTAGAAATTATAGGCAACACATGTAATACTAGCACTTAGGACTCTGAGACAGGAAGATGGGGATTCGAGGACTGTGTAGGCTACTTAGGAAGATTTTTTTCTCAAAAGTCCAAAAGGAGGATTTAAAGAAAGTGTGAACTTTCCCTCCAAATATCCAATTTGTGTCCCCACTAACAATAAGAAAAACAATCCCATCACTCTGACAGTATTGATAGTTTTTTCTGATATGCTGTATTTTTAATAACTTGTTTTAATCATTATTTTTTTATTATCAGTGACCTTGGGTTCCAGTCATTCCAGTCATTTACATCCTTAAAGTGCCTTATAACATCCCCAAAATGAAGCAAATGCCAAGTGATTTTTTCATTTGTTTTTTTTTT
>NW_026585644.1:23625612-23667460 GCF_907164565.1 Psammomys obesus
GGGGGGAGAGGGAGCTTCTGGAGCTTTGTGCATGTGCATGCAGAATTGGGCACACATGACTCATCCCAAGCACTGAGAAAGTGGGACGGGTATCCAGAGCTCTGAGGAAGGAAACTGAGGAAAATCTGACTGGAAAACGACTGGGGATGATCTTGTGCTACTGAGGGTGGAGATCCCTTTTGGGGATGAACCATCCTTTCACAGGGATCACCTAAGTCCATTGGAAAACACAGGTGCTTACATTATAATTCGTAATGGTAGCAAACTTACATTTATGAGGTAGCAACGAAAATAATTTTAGGGTAGGGGAGTTCGTAGGGGGGTTCACCACAACATGAGGACCTGGATTAGAGAGTCGCAGCAATTAGAAAGGTTGAGAACCACTGAACTGAGTGATTGTAGGCTTAACACTGGCAAGCCCAGGCTCCTGGCAACCAATCAGTCAGGCTTCAGCTGGTGAGCCGACAGCCTGTTGAATCCCATCTGTGGCTTTATCCTGGCTCTTGCAGCTGCCCCCAAGTCACCCTTTGACAGTAAATTAAAGCCCTCCCTTCCCCCAGCCCACGTTGCTTAAACCCTTTGGTGGGTTTGGTGTTACCTACCCCACTGAAGAGTAAGCTCAAGGTGATACTCGTATGTCTCAAAGCCTTTGTTGGCTTCCTCAGTTTGCTTTCATTGCCTCTGGAATCTAACTTTCACAGTCTGTCAGATAATATGGACCAAAGCCTAACCTTGCTATGCCAGCGCCTACCGACAATTCTCCGGTAGGAGTTTGCCCTTGCATAAGGCCAGCCTCGGTATTCCAGGATTCTCAGCCCTCTAGTTGGGCCTGACTGAGCTACCCCATGGTCTCCAAGCAAATCCCACGCCATTGGACAGCTGGCCCACCTGAGGAAAGGTAGGCCTGGCTAACAGCAGAGAGATGTGAATGAAAAAAACAAAAGGGAAAGCCTAGTCTTCGTGGTGGGCGGTTATGGGGCCTTAGCAAGTGAGCAGGTATCATTGGGAACATCTAGGCTCCATCTTCAGAGAGAATGGGGAGAGGTGCCATAAACAGGACAGGGACCCGAGCAAAGACTGTGACCCTGAAGCATTTGGCTCGGTCACACTCGTTCCTGCATCCTTGACTTTTCCCACAAACATGAATTTACAACAGAAAACCAGTAATAGGGTCAGCGGGATGCCATGGAAGCAGCCAGTCCGTAGGGGAGCTAGCAGCAGTTAAACAGAGGGGACATCCAGACTGAAGGTTTAGTGTACCCGAGGGGGTAAAGTCAGTCAAAGACTGAGACACCCCAGCTGACTGCAGAAGAGATACCCAGAGCTGGTAGTTTGCTCAGGACACAGCTAAGTGTTCTCTGGTTGCACCAAAGAGGAAAGAAGAAATATGTCCTGAGCAAAGGAGGAAGACACCTTCTCCTGTCTCTCGTTGTTCCCTGGGAGTTTGTAAGCGACTCAGTAACAGTGCAGGTATATCTAGGCTGGTATGCAATCACACACGCAATCTCTCTCTCTCTCTCTCTCTCTCTCTCTCTCTCTCTCACACACACACACACACACACATATGGAGAGAGAGAGAGAAGGACCATGAGAGCATTTTTAGGCTCTAGAGTACATTCCCCCACTGGCTTTGGAGTAGGCTTTATTTTAGTGAGTAAAAATAAGGTGAGAAATAAAGGTGATTTGTGCCTGGCCTTCACATTTCACTATTTGCTTTAAACACAGACAATATTTGATAGCATGTTCCACTTCTAAATCTTCCTGATATTTCTGGAGCTGAGGACTGCTGGAGGCTTCACATAAAAACTTAGTCCAAATTGGTTTCCTTTGTAGGAAAAGGAACAGCGGGCTAAGAGGCAAACCTGGGAGGCGGTGGCCTTCCCCTCTGCTCTTTTCTGACTATAAATGTGTAATTGCTATCCTTGGAGGCTGGAAAATGCCAAGAGATTTGAACCAAAGAAATGACAATGTCATTGCTGGCTGGAGATAAATACTGGGGCAATAATGACCATAATTTAGTTTAGTTTCCATTTATTATTACACAGGTTGTTAATTGAAATAGAGAAAAGAAAATTGCTGGGAGAAACAAAATTACTCCAGGAAATTGGGAAATGAGTGAAATGACCAACAATGAGGTTAAAATTACTACCAGCTAAGAAGAGAGGGGGAAAAAAAGGGAGCAAAATGTCTGAGTGTTTCAAAGCAAGCCCCTTGGCTATGTGCCTTTTTGCATTCCTCCTGAAGAAGCAAGACCCAGACTGGAGGTCCCTGGGAATTCTGCACAAGAGAGGAGTTTCGCAGGGTTGCAAAGCCAAACTGGAGGTCCTTCCTCTTGAGAGACCCTCCCAACCCAGGGCTGAGGGAAGCCAGATGCAGGAGGGAGCCCTGTCTTCTGCACAGCAGGGGTTGATCCTAATGAAGGATATTCTGGAATCTTCCTCCACCAAGTATGAATTAAAGTTGGAAAAATCCATGACTTAAACCACAAAATAAACTTCTGCCATGCAAGGCTACACTAGTAAGTAAATGTTTGAGACTTGGAGGGCCGCAGAGTCTCTGGTGCTGTGTCAATCCCATCACAGCAGGAGGAAGGCAGCTATGGGCAATGCATGTGTGGTTGTTGAGTTTATAAAAATAAGCGAGAGCTCTGTTGAGTCTCTGGACCCTGGCCTGCTGACCTGCACTTTAAGTGATAATAGCAAATCCTACCTCTCAGCATCCTGCTATTTGTACATCGCCCGTCCTCATCTCATCACTGGTTGATTTAGTAATATGTGGGGACAGTTAGGAAGGAATCACCAGGCTACTTTCATCTTAAAAAAAAATTGATGCTCTAAAACAAGTGGCATATTGTATCCAAAACCACACAATCTGTGGACAGCAAAAACCAGGACAGGACATTCTTATGTCTTGGGCTCCTGCACATCTGGTGATCTTGTTCTTGCTCCTGTTCTCTCTACCCACCAAGGATGATTCCTTGGACACAAGTGTCTATGCCCCACTCCAAATTCTGCCTTCTATAGCTGCACAGCTACACAGACCCAGATTTCTGCCATGTCACACTCTGTTTAAATCCCTTAATGGCCTGCAGAGACTCTAACCACAAGTCTCTCTTGGGGCCCAAATTCCTGCCCCAGGTCCTTATTCACAACAGGATTTCTGCTAGACCACACAGAGAAGTACAAAAGACTTAAAACTCCCAAGGAACTATGAAAATCCATCTTCTAAAACTGGCTCAGTCAGGGCCTAGTGGCCCTCTGCTGGCCAGCCAAATCATTCACACTCAGCTCAATGGTCTCAGCTGGAAGGTGGCCTTCTGACTCCACCTCCTTAGCTTTGATTTTTTTAAAGCCCCACAGTCTGGTGCCTACCTTTGCGTACTATGTGTACACTTGACCTAATCATACAGAAATCCTCATTTGTCTTTCCATCCACAAGTAGTGGCTGATTCCTGCTACAGAACAAAGAAAAGATGAAGGTTGGTTGAATGAATGAACAACTAAATCAAGAATTTTCTTTCAGTACTAATTTTGGAAATATGGGGCTTTATGATAAACATATATATTGGTTATTTTTCTTACTTTTATGACAAATACAAGCAACTTAAACAAGGAAAGGGTTGGGGCCCTCACCCTTTGAGTGTACAGTCAAGGGAAGGGAAGACAGGACATCAAAGCTTGAGACAGCCAATTCCACCGTAATCATGAATCAGAGAAAAATAGATGTTCAGTACAGGTCCTCAGCCACTCACCTTCAGGATACGTGTCTTAGTTAGATTTTTATTGTGAAGGGGCAACATGACCACAGCAACTCTTACAAGGAAAACATTTAGTTGGGGCTGGCTTACAGTACAGAGGCTTAGTCTATTATAGTCATGGTAGGAAGCATGGCAGCACGCAGCCAAAAATAGTGTTGGAGAGGTAGCTCAGAGTTCTACATCTTGACCGGCAGGCAGCAGGAAGAGGGAGTGAGCTACACTGGGCCTAACTTGAGCATCTGAGACCTCAAAGCCCACCCCCAGGGACATACTTCCTCCAGCAAGAACACACTCCAAGGCCACACCTCCTAATAGTGCCACTCCCTATGAGCCTATGGGGGTGGTTTTTTTTTTTTCACACCATCACAATGAGTCTTTCCATCTCAGTGAAGCCAAACTCGAAAATCCCTCACAAAGACAGTGAGAGGCTTGTCTCCTGGGAGACTCTAGACCCTATCAAGGTGACAAGCAAGATTAATACACACAGGGCTTGGGCTGAGCAGAGAATAAAAGCTGTGACATAGAGATCAAACAAGTCTCTGATTGTGCTGACCCAGAAGAAGTAGAGTGTCTCATATCTAGACTCTAGATGACAGAATCAGTATCCCCTAAGACCACCTATTAACATGCTGGTGATGCTCAAGGCAGAGGATGGGGAGGGACAGCTCTTTGCATGGCTGAGTTCCCTCCAGCTGATGAAGAGCCAGTGACCGCTGACTTAACAATAAACTCCCAGCCTAGAGCCCCCACAGTCCAATCATTTCAGCTACATTCAAGCCTATTGACACAGCACATTCAGAAGAATGATTCCATGAGTCAGAAAAATAAGAGCAAGCCACAGCAAAGCATACTGACAAGGGGCTCCATGGAGAGAAAAATGTCTAGAAGAGCTGGGTTATTTCCTAGTGTGACCAGGAGAGATGGAGATACAAGAACCTCTCAGTTGGACTCACAGGATTTGTTCTAATTGGCCAGTGGTTGGCCAGTCATTCGCTTACTGAAGACTCAGTTTTCTCATCCACACAACGGGCTCAGCCTGCTTTTTTATAAAACCCAGGACCATCAGCCCAGGGATGGCACCACCCACAACGGGCTGGCTTCTCCCACATCAATCACTAATTAAGAAAACACTCTACAGCTGGAACTTATGGAAGCACTTTCTCAATTGAGACTCTTTCCTCTCTGATGACGTTAGCCTGTGTCAAGTTAACATGAAATTAGCCAGCACAAATCTTTCACACTTTTGTTCGAGCTTGCCATCACCTCTCACTTGACGATAGTCTGATCTTCCCTACACAGAAACAATGCTTAGAGCATGGAGCCTTCTATTTGGAATGAAACATAAATGAATTTGCTAGCACCCAGGCATAATTGGGAAAAGGCTGGCACACAGCAATGAAATGTCATATGCTAATAGGAGCTCCCTGAGGGACAGTGTATCGAAGTCAGATTTCAAAGGAAAGGGCCTATTTTGCACAATTAGCAAAGACTGATCAATTTCTAAATATTATCTTCTCCCAAAGTAAATATCAGAATCTCAATTATGTATTTTCCAAAATTCCTGGAGCATTCAAATTAGACAAATCAATCCAGGGAGTTCTGATTGACTGCCAACATTATGCTGGGCACTGTGTTGGGAGCTAAAAATACCATATGTTATGATCCTGAGCTCAGAAACCAACAAGCAGTGATTGAGAAAATAAAGCACTCCCAGTGTATGAGAGACACTAATGCTGAGGTCTGAGCACAGTGCTGAGGACACAAAGAGGAAGCCCATTCTGAATACTTTATGCATAATTTCCAACCTCCATTAGCACACTGGACACAGTACAGTTGGAATGGCCTGGATATGTTTTATTTTACCGTCTGAAATCACAGACAGCTGCTTCCCCCATCCCTCCCTCCACTCATAAATGCCTTTTTGGAATACAAGGTTCAGAAGCCTACCCCCTCGATGGGTGGACTTCACACCCAGGAGTTTTTTCCTATCCCTTCAAGAGGCAGTCTCCTAGATACATTTGCATGGCTATAATAACGATCATAATCAAAAGCAACTTGTAGAGGAAAGGGTTCACTTCAACTTACATGTTTCTGTCACCATATATCATGAAGGATAGTCACGGAAGGAACTGGAGGCAGGAACGCCCCTGGGGGCAGGAACTGAAGCAGAGGCTGGGGAGGAATGCTGCTTACTGTTTTGTTAGTCCACCTGCTTTGTTATAGAACCCAGGACCGCCTTCCCAGGGATGGCACCACCCACAGTGGGCAGGGACTTCCCACATCAATCATCAATTGAGAAAATGCCCCCATAGACTTTCCTACAGGTCAGTGTGAAGGAGGCATTTTCTCAGTTGTGGTTCCTTTTCCCAGATGATGTTAACTTGTGTCAAGTTGACGAAAGAAAAGAAAGGAAGAAAGAAAAGAAAGAAAGAAAGAAAGAAAGAAAGAAAGAAAGAAAGAGAGAAAGAGAGAAAGAGAGAGAGAAAGAGAGAAAGAGAGAGAGAAAGAAAGAAAGAAAGAAAAGAAAACACAGGATGCTAGAGAAAATCTGGGCTATTTCTTGAAGGTCTACTCTGAGGCTGACTTCAATTCATGCTGTACCATCTGCTTTAGCTCAGGAAATCTGTATGGAAAGACTCTAAGACAGGTGGTTTTGATGTGGTGACAGAGGCCCGAAAGCTTAGAAATGGCTTTGCCAACATGGGTCCTCTAGCAAACCACAAGCCCAAGTCTTTGCAACTCTGTGGTAGCTCAAACAGCAAGCCCTTCTCAGAGGGAGATGCAGGCATGGTAACATGGAAATGAGATTAAAGCCTCAGTAGGGGTGGAGATGGAGGTTGTTTTCTGATCAACTCATAAATGAAAATGTACAGTTAGAGTATACATCGTGATGAAATCATCGCCATGATCAAGTTAGTGATCATAGCCGTTGCCTCACAGGTCACTTCTGCATGCATGTGGCAGGACTGTTGCTTAAGATATAAACTGGTAAATTCCAGCCTCACCACACAGCATCGCAGCCATGATCACCATAACTGATACTCCCTACATCTATCCATCCTATAACTGAGATTCTGTGTCCCACTCATTCCCACCTCAGCCCTTACATACCAGGAATTCTGGAACTCGTTTATTATCGTATTTGTGAGATTTTATCTCTGTCTGGCTTTCTCCGTCTAGCTTATTTCACTTGGCTGAAGGTTCTCATCAAGTGTCACATATACAATCCCCTGAACCAAACAGAAGGCAGACTTCTCTGGGCCCCCTTCTAGACTAGGCCCCCAGACTTAGCAAGCCTGAGCCACCCTACCCTTGGTGCCTGCTCATCCTTGATGTCTGATCCACTTTCCCCCTCCTCCCTTCTGATGTTTAAATCCTATGAACCTTGTTAGAACACACATACCTTGTACATATCCCTGTTAATAATTCCCGTTCATAATAGTCTCGACAACATCTACTTGCCTTTTTAATGGGTTTCACAACAGTTTTCTTTACTATAGGCCCCTGTCTTTCTGCGTCTACGTAGCCATGTACATCGACATGTGTACAGATAGCCACATATCAAAATAAATGAAAACAACTCCCTGGTCCAATCCAGCCATGCAAGTGTCATTCTGACCTCCCTTCTTTTGTCTATCTTCTTTCTCTAGCAGTCAGAACCCTCCTGCCATGACTTAGAGGTCACAGCTCAATATCTAGAGCAGTGGTTTCCAAACTGTGGGTCATGATGTCTTTGGGAGTTTCCCATATCAAGTATTTACATTGCGATTTATAACAATAGCAAGGTTAAAGCTATGAAGCAGCAATGAAATCATTTTATGGTTGAGAATCACAACATGAGGAAGAGGAACTGCATTAAAGGGTTGCCGCATTAGGAAGGGTGAGAACTACTGCTCTATGAAAGCAAGACAGACACTCGAGCAGAGACCATAGGGGGTCCTGCTTTCTTGCATGCCTCCAGGCTCACATTTACCTTCTACATTTTTATGGGGTCCAGGCCCATCTGCTTAGAGAAGTGTACTGGCTGGTTTTGTGTGTCAACTTGACATAGGCTAGAGTCATCAGAGAGAAAGGGACCTCAGTGGAAGAAACCTCTCCATGAGATCCAGCTGTAAGGCATTTCCCAATTAGTAACCAGTGGAGAAAGGCTCAGCCTATGGTTGGTGGTATCATACCTAGGCAGGTGGTACTGGGTTCTATAAGAAAGTACTGAGCAAGTCATGAGGAATCAAGCCAATAAGGGCACCCCTCCATGACCTCTGCATCAGCTCCTGCTTCCAGGTTCTTGCCCTGCTTGAGTTCCTGTCCTGACTTCCTTTGGTGATAAACAGCAATGTGAAAGTGTAAGCCAAATAAAGTGTTTCCTCCCCAACATGCTCTTTGGCTGTGGTGTTTCATTGCAGCAATAGAATCCCTAACTAAGACAGGGAGGTAGCAATCACAATGAGCTGGGCCCTCCTACATCAATTGGCAATCAAGAAAATGTCCCCACCAACATGCTCACAGGCCAGTCTGATGGAAGCAATTCTTCAACTGAGATTCTCTCTCCCAAGGTACATCAAGTTGATAAGCAAGATTAGCCATCTCAAGTATTTATTTGCTTAACCCTAGCACATACATCACTACTCGGAGCAGCAGTGAGAAGGCATTTTGTCCTGTCTTTTCTAAAATCCAGGCATAATGCTGTCTGACAAGCTTTTCTGAATTCAGCTCCTTTATTCCCCCCATCTGCCTCATGATATGTCAGACACTGTAACACTGGTAGAATCTTTCCTCTCCATCTGCATTTGAGCCCAGACCCTCTAACATGCTTTCTTGGGATCAGAACATGATCCTCCCTTCCTCCAGGAACAGCATTCTTCCTCTCTCTCTTCCTCCAGCTACAGCAGGGAATGTCACCTGTGCTGTTTCGAGAACTGGCAACGCACAACCTGACAGATCGTCACTGATCTGCAGCAGAGATAGCTGACAGAGAGTGGTATTTTGTCCTTCAGCTCCCCTCCTGTCTCCACATCATATTTGTACCCACAGCACTCAGGGAATCTGTTCAAAAGCCTTGCTGCAACTCCAGGGGCTTCTTTTTGTCCCATCAGCCCACCCTCCCACCCATAACTGTCTGCCTGAGTGAGCACAGGTTTGTGCCTCTCCCACCAGCAGGCACTGTCCCCCACGGGTTTTCCTCTGGTTCCTATTTCTGTAGCTTCTGAGGGCTTCAAAGACAGTCATGAATGCTGATTAGGCCCACTTTTTTCCATTGTAAGGTTCCACTCCTTCCAGACCTTTGCATTCTTAATGAAGCTCAGTTTGGCATATTTTCACAGCTAATGTTTATTTTAGATCTTGAGTCTTAATTTGAATGGGCTAAAAACTCAAGTGAAATGTCTTGCTGAAATTCACATAAATCCTAAAACTTTAAAAAACACTTTTAAAACTCTCATCATACATCTAACACCACAAAAGCCTTAATCACTGTATATAGATAGTTACAGCATTTAAAGGGACTGTCATTTAAATCAACAGACCCTGAACATTTACTCCTTAGGTTCCTGCAATACTTAAAATGAGGATAATTTAAAGAGAAGCAGAAAGAAAAATCCCCTTCTGGAACCACAAGAAATACTATGATGTGGAAATATTCTATTTTTATTATCCTTATTTTCACCACTTTAATACTGAAAGTGATTTTATTTTAGTTAATTGTACAGAAGAGAGTCTGGGTGGGTCCAGGCAAGGGAGAAAATGGTTTTTCTCACTAACCTGCTACTATGGTGTGGAAAGTGAAAAGACAGGACTTAACTTAGGATGCTCTGCACCAGAGCATTCTAAGTGTTCCAGCCCACCCCAGAGCAGTACTTCACCATGACACTAGAAAGTGAGACAGCATCAACTCTGCCTTGAGCATCACAGGTTCCTCTTCCCGTTGCTGAAAAGCAGCCCAAGTTGGTCCCAAGTGGATCACAAGTTCCTGTTCTACTCCAGATCAGAGTAAGGGTGACTCAGCCCAACAGCCAGGCACAGTCACCAGGTGATCAGGCTGTGTTGTCTTCTGACTTGCCATTGGGGTCCAACAAGATGGCTGCTTCCTCATTTCAGAGACAAGTAATGTATTCTAGTTTGGATCTAAAATGTCCCCCCGCAGAGGAGTGGGTCACATGTCTGGGAGTGAATGAGTTCCTGTAAGAATGAGTTGCTTGATGACCTGGAACCCCTGCACAGGTGTAGCCCATGGCAGTTCAGTGTCCAAATGGGTTACATAGTAATGGGAAGAGGGACTGCCTCTGACATAATCTGATTGGCCTGCTCGTTGATCACTTCCCCCTGAGGGGGGAGCAGCCTTACCAGGCCACAGTAGAGGACAATGCAGCCACTTCTGATGAGAACTGATAGACTAAGATCAGAAAGGAGAGGAGAACCTTCCCTATCACTGGACTTGGGGAGTGGCATGCATGCAGAAGGAGGAGGAAGGAGCTTATGGGGGGATACAAAATGAATAAAGTGTAATTAATAAAAAAAAAGAAAAAAAAGAATGAGTTGCTTGAAAGTATTTTTAGCATCCTCAGATGACGCTTTCTCCTGCATCCTCCCACAAAGGTGTGTTTTCTGCCTGTGGTTGGTCCCCTTTCTACTTGTCAGCCTGCTGTGACACAGCTAAGGCAGCTCCTGCCAGATACTGTGCTGTTTAAGTCAAATAAGTGTCATTTCTGGAGGAAAGAAGGAAGAGGAGAAAGAAGGGGAGGGGGGAGAAGGAAGGAAAGGAGAGTAGGGCAATACAGGAGAAGAAAGCCAAAAGTAGAAGGAAGGGGAGGATATGAGAAGGGGGCAGAGGAAGAAAGAGAAAAAATGGATGGAAGGTATGGATGGATAAATGACAGGAGGACAAGGGAAGATGGGGGAGAATAGGAATGAAAAGGGGAGGAGAGAGAAAAGAATAAGAGGAGAGTAAAAAGGAGTCAGGAGGGGAGGAGTGGGGAGAGGAGATGATTGAGGGAAGGAAAGAGGAGAGGAGAAGAGAGGAAAAGGGAGGGGAGAAGGGAAAGGGAGGAGAGAAAGCAGATATGAATAGGGAGGGGAGAGAGGGATGGAAGGATGAGAGGAGACAGGAAAAGAAGAAAGGAAAGGAGGAAGGAAGGAAAGGAGAGAGGCTGGAAGGAAAGATTTCCAAAGATCAGAGGTCATGTGCTCAGGGGTTGTTCACTCACCAGTGGTGTTATGAGCAGGAGGCAGAGCCTTAGAAAGTGAGTCCCAGTTAGAAAGGGGAGATTACAGAGGGTGTACCTTTATGGAGGATATGAGAGTTGCCACTCTCACTCTCTCTCTCTGTGTATGTGTGTATGTGTACATATATCTTCCAGCTACCATGAAGTGAGCAGATTTTCCCTGCACACCCTTCCATCATAATTTTTTGCCCCCCCCCCCCAAAGACCCAGAAGCAATGATTCCAGCCAACAATGGACTGAAACCCTGTGCCAGAATACACCTCTTCTCCTTACACTACCTTTTCCTTGGGTATTTTGTGACAGTGGCAGCTGGCTAACACACAGGTCATCTCCTCCACTCCTTGCCCTGCTTCACCAGGAACCTGAGCCCCACTTAGGTAGTGGTCTGTTCATTAAGACTTAGTCCGACAAGCAATTTCGCCTTTCTCAATGAGCCTGGATCAGTTGCAGGTAAGTTTACAACACACAGGTAAAATTCGGCAGAAGAAAACAAACAAACAAACAAACAAACAAACAGTGAGCCTAGAGGACACAAGGGGGAGGACTTCAATCCAAACACTGGAAGCTAAGTCCAGACTGAGAAACCATACAGGCAGAAGCTTCAAAAGTGGAGTCGACCAGTGCAGAGGTTTTGCAGGTAAATCAAGGAGGTGACAAACATCATAGCTCCCTAAAGTTGCCATCAGCCTGCCAAGATCTCAGATCTTACCTGCTGCCAAGTTCAACCATGTACAGAACTACTCCTGCTCCCTACTGCCAGGCCTCCTACATGCACTGGCGTCCCCAAATCTACTACCTCTGTCCTCTGTCACCGTCTTCCTTGGGCCTTTCCTGCTGACATCCCTCACATCTCCAACAAACAGAGATTCCCTGTTGTCCAACCAGTGCTCAGTAGCTTCCCACTCCTGAGCCCCAGATTTGGGCCCCTGTGTGATCTGACAAGAAAAGAGGTTTGTTGGAATGCAGGGGTACAGACCTTCCTCCTCTGATGTCAGCGCCACAAGCTTGTTCAGCTGAAAAAGGAAACTCACATCTATGTTGGTTTTTTTTTTTTTTTCTCTCAATCAGAATCGAATTGCCAGCCAGTATGGGTGGGGAGCAGCCAGAAGAGTCTGACAGATCCATGAGCGCTTTGGGGGCTGATGTCAGATAACAGAGACCAGTATGCCTGCTGCCTCTATCATGGGGACTACAGGCCAGTCACGCACCCCTGCCTTCAGCAGCTGAGCCAAAGAAACATGGGGGGGGGTGTAAACAAGTTGACAACAGCATGGGGCAGCCCAGCAGGGACCTGGGAAACTTTTAGAGAGAAAGACACAAACAATCGAGCAAACAAAACACATGCAGTGCATACACACACACAAAGAGAATAAAAGAGATCGCAGCTGTGTGTGTGTGTGTGCGTGCGTGTGTGTGTGTGTGTGTGTGTGTGTGTGTGCGCGTGCGTGCGTGCAGTCATGTGTGTGCATGTACCTTATGCTCCAGCTGTGGGTATCTGCTCTTGGCAGTCCCAAACAGCCTGTTTTAGCCACAGCTGCACAACCAGAGGCCTTAGGGACCCTCATCTGGGACACCTTAAAGTAGGAGTTTTAGCCCATCTTCGGTTCTAACTGGATGTTTGACTTAAGCCAAATTCTCCCGTCTGGTTCTAGGTAGTTTCATCTGTGATTTATCCAGAAATCTAGCTTCCTTCTGTCACTCAGGCTGTCTACGGGTTAGGTACATTTCAGCTTAGGAACTTTGTCCTGGAACTATATTAAGGGACCACTACACCAGATCCCAGTCCCCCTCCTCCACCTAACTCCAATGCCCATTATATACGCTCCTTTGAAGCCTTCCTCTAACCAGACAGTATCTGCTACAGGCCCATAATCTTTTATTCAAAACCCATGAATCTTCAAACTTCAGGCTTTTTCTGGTTTGAAAAGGGAAGGAGGACTGGGGAAACAGCTCAGTCAGCAAGGCATAAGCATGAGGAAATGACGTGCCCCCCCGCCCCCACATCATGAAGTCACTTGTGGCAGTGTGCACTGGTAATCCCAGTGACGCAATGGGGTGACAAGAGCATCCCATGGATTCACTGGGCGGCCAGCCTCTTCTAATCAGTGGGCTCCAGACCATACTGACCCTCTCTGAAAAACCAAAGTGCATCACATACTGAGGCTAGACTTTCACCTCCACACGCATGTGCACATGCACGCACATGAACATATGTATTGCACTCATACACACACACACATAAAAGTAGAAGGGAACATGCCCCATATAACATATGTCATGTAACATCCATCAAGGCCTTAGGGAGCACTCTGTTATCAAACATGTTAGTAATTCCACAGCAAAGCCTGTGAAAGAAAGAAAAAACACCCACAATGGGCTAAAGATGATTCAGCTCAGCTCAGAATGGTGGATCCGAGCTGCAGCCAAGTTGTGGCAGACAGTGGAGGCATAATACCTTTGCAACTGTAAGCAAGCCTCAGTTAAAATGCTTTTTTTAAATAAGAACTGCCAAGGCTATAGTGCCTCTTCACAGCAACAGAACAATGACTAAGACAAGAGCGCTGAGAGTACACACTAGGCCTTTTCTCCCTCTATCTCCCTACAAATACCAAGGTTTTAGTAAATGCTTGTTGAATAAATAAATGACCAAAAGAATTGTTGAAGATGCTCTCAATGATCATAGGCATGGTTGAACAATGAATGTGTCTTATACCTGCCTGTGAGCCAATTAAGGTTTAGCTCTCTGATGTCCAAGCACCAACTTTTATGCCATCACCACCATCATAAAAACACCTACTGAAACAGCCACACACAGTGTCTGTAGCCAAACTGTGCGCAGGGAACCTGCAAGATAAATTGTACACAGACTCTGTGGACACGCTGACTCTCGTGGACATAAACAAGGGAAGAGGTCATGAGTGACAGCTGCTCCCAGGCTCACAGGACTCCTAGAGGACGAGTCTAGTTGTGAAACCAGCTCTATCTGTGATCCTGCAATGAGAGATATAACCATACAAAGTCCTCAGTATATTCTTTCATACAAACTTGCCACTTATGGTGGTTGTACATGTTAAAAATATAAAATAAACATCTAGAAAGAAGCCATTGCTGTTATTCCACACCAGTCAGATTGTCTAAGATAAAAAACTCAAGTGATAACACATGCTGGAGAGTATGTGGAGAAAGGGGAACCTTCCTCCATTGATGGTGTGAGAGCAAACTTGTACAACCACTTTGGAAATCAAACTGGTGCTTTCTCAGAAAATTGGAAATAGTATTATTTAAAGACCCAGCTATACCACTTCTGGTCATACACCCAAAAGATGTTCCATCACACTGCAAAGACATTTGCTCAACTATGTTCATAGCAACTTTATTCATAATATCCAGAAACTGGAAACAACCTAGATGTCCCTCAACTGAAGATAAAGGGTACATTTACACAATGGAATATTACTCAGCTATTAAATCAAGGAAATCACACAATTTTCAGGCAAATGGATGGAACTAGAAAAGTTCATCCTGAGTGAGGTAACTCAGACCCAGAAAGATACACATGGTATGTGCTCATTTATAAGCAGATATTAGACCTATAATACAGGATACACATACTACAATCCACACACCCAAAGAAGCTAAGTAGCAAGGAGGGATCAAGGGAGGCTGCCTAAATGTCACTCAGATGGGAAAACAGAATAGACATTGGAACTGAAGGAAGAGGGAAATGGGTGGAGATGGAATGTTAGGTAAATGAGGGAAGGGATAAGATGTGAGGAGAACGGGGGTGGGAGGTGAGGGAAACTTGGGAGGTGGCATCTCTTTGACAAGCTGGAGTCCTTAGACAGGATAGGCTTCTGGGAGGATTTGAGTGTGACTCTAGCTGAGACTCCTAGCAAGGGTAGACATGGAGACTATAACCAAACAGGACTCCTAGTGAAGGGAGGGGAACAACAACCCACCCACAACGCCTGTGACCCAAAATTTACCCTGCCTATAAGAAGGGCAAGGTAACAGAGATTGGGAGAATGTCCAACCAATGATTGGCCCAACCTGAGCCACACCCTATGGTAGAGAGTCAGCACCTGACACTATTAATGATGCTCTGCTATGTTTGCACACAGGAGCCTAACAGGATTGTCTTCTGGGAGGCTCCACCCAATAGTGGATGGAGACAGATGCTGGCACTTGCAGCCAAGAATGGGGCAGAGCTCTAGGGGTCTTGTGGAAGTTTCGGGGCAAAATGGAAAGACCTGGAGGGGGCAGGGCCCCACAAGAAGATCAACAGTAACAGCTAACCCAGTCCCATGGGGGCTTACAGACACTGAGGCACCAACTAAGGAGCATGCATGGTCTGTATCTAGGCCCCTGCACATATGTGGCAGAGGCTTGGTCTACATGTGGGCCGCCTGGCTAGTGGAGGGAGACAGTGTGTTTCTAACATGGACTCTATTCCCTGCTTTTGGATCACTTCCCCCTGGCTGGCAGCAGTGAAAGAGGATGTGCTCAGTCCTGATGTGACTTGATATGCTGGGGAGGGTTGATACAGAGGGAGGTGGCTCTCCTCTTCTGCGGAGAAAGACAGAGGGAAAGGAGGAAGAAGGGGAGAGGAAGGACCAAGGGGAGGAGAGAGGGCTGCACTAGGGATGTAGAGTGAATAAATAGACTTAATAAAAACAAAACAAACAAAATGTCCTAGGGTGGAGATGACATCATGTGGCTGTCATCTCCCACCTTCTCTTCCATATCCATCCTTCCCCCTCACTACAAAAGAAAGACATGTCCCCTTTCCCATCTCAGATCTTCCCAATTTGTCTCTTGTCGGCCAACCTTCCAATCACTAGTGTTCACACGTCCCTCAGTCCTGGCATTTTAAACCTCTCTCCTCCCATCTTTCTGAGGCATAGGTACCAATCCAAATTATGTTTTATATTTAATAGATATACTCATTCACAGTATGTGTGTTTTTCTAATGAACTGCATATTAAAATTAATTGTAATATTAATTCAATACAGAAAAATAATAATAGCATTAAAAGAGCCTTAATAGACATGGGAAATTATTTTTTATGTTTCAAATTATGTATATATTTTTATACAAGGATGTATGACAGGGCAGTTAACAAAAGACATTTAAATATAAAATATATTATACCCATTTAAATTCTGAAAGGATAGAGAAATGGAAATGTAAACTCAGTGAGAAAAATAATAATGTAAATTGGCAACTATTTAAAACTAGCCTTTTGATAAGGCTAGAAGTATGGTTCAATGATGCAACACCAGCCTGGATTACACAGAATCCTGCTTTTAGTATTTTTATCATCATCACCATCACCATCACCATCACCACCATCATCATCATCATCGACATCACCATCTATTTGTAGACCATAGTACCTTATGTAATATCATTTTAATAGTGATAGTGCATATGACATCACTAACGTTTTTATATTATATACATTAAAATTAGGGGTGAGTCATTTGCAACTATATGTAATTAACTGATGTCAGTTTACTCATGAAAAGAGAGATGTGAATGAGAAGTCTTGTAAGACTCTTTAATCTTAAAATACTTTATCACCCTGTTTCCTAGGGAGCACTCCCAGCTTAGATATAACAGTCCAAGTAAACCTCCTGAGACCAAACCCCTCAGGCTGGATTCTCCAGAAAAGAGAGGGACAAACTGACCTAGTGATCTTGTCCTTGTCCCTGCAGATCTTGTGTCCTCTTTAGAATCTAGTAATCAAGAAGGGCTTCAGGGTACATTTGGTGACCTGCTAAGTCTTCAGGGCTACACATTTACAAAAGACTCATCAGAGAAAATAAAGACCAACTTCCAGCCCAAGAAACAATGCACAAGGCAGCTTCACTCAGCAGCCAGCCACATTCAGATATCTGAGGTGTCATGATTAAGTGGAACATGATGTCTGCAAACCAAACTCTGCAAGCATTTCGTCACAGAAGCTTCTGACTTCACTTCATGGACTGTCCCGCACAGACACCCTGAGAACTATCCCACACTGTCCATTGACTTCCTGCATGCAAATACACTAACTTCTTAGCTACACTATCTCTCCAGGCTAACTCATCAAGTGCTCAGAGGGTGAGGAACACCAGAAACTGGTATCCAACAAAGAGACATAATTTAAAAAACAGAACATTGCATTCAACTTCAAATTATAGCTACATCATTTATATAATATATATATTACACACATCAGATCACAAGCCATAGAGCAGGCATGTAGTGGGCTAATCCATAGTCAGGACATGTTCAGTTGAGCCTCATGACAACTCAGTGTCATAAGGAACATCCAGCTTGTTCTGCTCCAGGTCATTGTACAGGTTGGGAAAATGGTACAATGTTTGAGGACAAATGGCAGGGGTAGAGAAAGGGGTCAAAGAAACAATATCTAGTTTCAAGAGGATTGATTATTACTTTCACAGCTGTTCTGGCATGGCTGCCTTTCCCCTCCTACAAAGTGTGGCAAATGACCTTGAACTGTTACTGGCTGATTCTGAAGACTTACATACTCCTGATCAGAGAACACAGAGAAAGACCTTGAAGCTCAGCATCTACTTTGAGCTGCAAGCATGGTCTCACACTCTTGTTCTTATTCTGTAAAATTCTTCTTCCCTAGGCCCAGGCTTAAATACTAGCTTCCGTGTCTGCTTTAAGGCCATCTTCTCACTCACCTTAGAACTCTAAGCCTCAGAACCCTCTGCTTTGGCCTCTGTCTCCAGCATCTTTCATTTTTTTTTTAAACCCTGGCCCTGATAAAGTCTGCCACCAGACTTGGATCAAGGCCAATTCCACCGTTCCCTCTGCAGAAGGACCTGGACGGCTGTGGTGAGTGTGGAGACAGTCTGTAGATTTGACTGTGTGGACCAATATAGGCACATTGTTATTAGGACAATTACTATGTTTCCATCTTGCGCATAATTGGTGTTCAAAAATTATTCCTTGCTGCTCAGAGGCACGGGACAGGGCAGAAAGGAAGAAAAGAAAAGAAAACAACAACAAAAAGTCTTGTCTGTTCTCCCAGAACCTTACCACAGATAGAAGACTGTGATGGCCCCAGAAGCAGCAGAGAACACGACACGGAAATGAACCCATGTGTGATATGCACAATCCTTTCCATAGACTGCCTCCCCTGGAGCCCAGAGCCCAGCAGAGCTCTCTGTGCACCCTGACATGATCAGACTTCACCCACAGACTGGAGCTTTTTTTACCATGACACATGCATCTCAGATCCCAAGCACAGGAAAGAGCCTTGATTGGAACTACACTGCTTCCCGCTTCATAAGAACACACTGCATGACCCTAAAAGGGAAAGACTTGGACTACAAATATATTCTGGGAAGCTCTGAGAGCTGAATTAGGATGAAAGGGGAGATACCACCACAGTGTAAGGAGAGCTCACCAGGAACCAGGGTGAGTCTGTGGGAAAGTTATTAATCATCAACTATCAGTAACAGAAAAGGGTTAAACAAAGTTAAAGGTGCATTCAGAAGCATGGTTGTTTAACAAATTAAGCTAATCCCTTGTGTAGAGTAGACTCCCTCAGACTGTTGCTCTGCCACCACTTGCTGAGTGGTGAACGTATCACCTCCCATTACTGGGACTGTTCTAACATTAATAAAAGAGAGATGATCAGACTTTGCAAGCTTACACTGGGAAAGTATAAGTGGGACAGAGAAGGCGTGGGTGTGCTGGAACAACTTTGTGTCTCTGTAGCAGCTCCTCACCCCTTGTCTCCATAGTGCCACCCCCTGAGCATGGTGAAACTGTCTCTTGCTGAGGACAGCCTTTCTCTTACTGTGGCAAACATGGAAGTATTTGCTGGTGTCCCTTTTGGGCATGACACTAACTAATGGCTCGGTTTGCAACTTCCATCTGTAGTTTCAGAGGAGAAGGTAACAAATCTTTATGAAGAGAAGAGTGCTGTGACCCCCATTGAGCCTGCAAAAACATACAGGCCAGGAGGGAAATGGAGCCCTTGGTTTAATGAAACCTGAGAACTATGCTGGGCTGTCTGCAGGAAGATCATGTTTTATTGAAGCATCAGAGAACACAGGCCCAGTGAGCCCCTGTTTATTTCTTCTCAGAATTCTGAAAGTCCCTGGCCACCAACTGAGCACACACAGGGCCAACCAGGGCCTCTGGTCCACATAGTTATGCAAAGCAAAGAAGCAGGGATGGGAGCCTAGGCATGCAGCCATGCTGCAGAAGGGGGAGGACGGCACTTCAAGTCAAGAATCTGGTTCTGGAGGCTCCTAGGTGACTTGAAACAGATGATGTAATGTAGATGAGTCTCAGGGTTTCAGAGTGAAGTTGGGGAGATGGTAGTAACTCTTACCTCAGAGGTCCTGGGGAAAATCAAGGAGATAAGGACAGAGCTTTAGTAAGGATGGCAATTAATAAGGCAGGGTCACACTTTCTCAGCTCCATGTAATCAAAACCATTATAAAATCAAATGCTAAGTCAGGGTCTCATAAGGATAACAAATCAACTGCATAATTAATGACAGGAAAATGGGTTCCATTATCCTGTAATTTTTTTTTAAAAATCCCAGTGTTTCCATGTACACAGAAAATAAAGACAATGAAAAGTATTTCAGTAATCTCTTCAAGGAAGACTTTTCCAGTAGTCAGGGTAAGAGAACAAACTCTGACCTGGGCCATTTGAAAACAGATATGCAACTCAGTCCCTTGACATTAAAACATGAGTCTTTTTCATGTGCACACACACTCACAAACATGTACACACACACACACACACACACACACTCATGTTCCATTTTACACTGACTGTTGAACTCATCGGCTTGAATGTGTTGACTAAGACACACCTTGAATAGAGAAAGGTGCCCAGGCTGGGGGCTTCCTAACAGAGTGATGATTCTAGGCAAACTACTTTCTTTGATGCCCATAACTAATTTCCAAAGCTGCCATGAAGATTAAACTAACTCATGTACAAAAAATGCCTAATATGATGCTGACTGTACAGTGAGTACTCAATAATGTGCTTTTGGAATGGGAACCAGTATCTGTTAACTATCAGATGTGTGGACATTAAAACACTATTGTGTGTTGGTAGAAATGAAAGCCATTCAGATGACATCTTCAACTCATCTGAATCATAGAGGTTGGAGTAGGAATCCACATTGCACTCCAGTTCTGTGCTCCTAACAGAAAAGACATGTCAACCAACCTACAGCACCCAGGACTAATCAGAATGCTTGGGAAGTCCTTTGGGTCTCTTAGCAGCTCCTCTGTTGGTGGTGACATTCCAGAGGAAAACAATATAGAAGCATTTACTGACGTCCCTTTTTAGCACAACACTGACCAATGGCTCAGTTTGCAACTCTCTATATGTAGTTTCAAACAGAAAGGTAACAAATCTTTATGAAGAAAAGAGTACTATAATTCCATTGTGCCTGCAGAAATATATACAGGCCAGGAGGGAAAGAAAAAAAAGGGCAGGGACCCACCACAGAGCAAGATAGTGACTATCAGAGTCCCCAAGATGAACAGCCAGAAGACACCCCAAGAAACACATTCTAGACTTCAAGGGACAGCATCCTCAACAAGGCATTATCTACCAGAATCCAAATAGGCTGTCCTGATCTAGAGCAGCATCCTATCATCCAACACTGACAATAAACATCTTTCTAAAATTTACTGCACAAAAACAAAGACATATGTATACCTTTGCCCCTGTGGCTGAGACACTAGCACATCTCTAAGATATGACTTTATACTCTCACTCTTGGAATGGAGCGGTGGTTCTCAACCTTCCTAATGCTGTGACCCTTTTTTAATACAGTTCCTCATGTTGTGGTGACCCCAACCATAAAATTATTTCTTTGCTACTTTATAGCTGAAATGTTGCTACTGTTATGAGTAGTAATATAAATCTCTAGTATCTGATATGAACCCACAAAAGGTTAAAACCCACACGTTGAGAACCTCTGGACTAGAAAACTTGTCTTAGCCATTAAGCTTGAAGGTTACCTGGTCTCAGACAATCATCTATTAGCCTGTGTTATCACTAAGCAGAAAATGGACTTGTTCAAGCAGCACATAGCCATAAGATGCCTGGGCTGCTGATGGGGCTATTTATACAAGAGGTGGGATATCTGGAAACCCCATCTCAGAATCTAACCCAGCATGATCCTTTTATATGCAATTATCCCCAGTTTGGCAAGAAGTCCAAATAAGTGTTTAGAAATGCTGGAACCTCCAGATGAAAGCTGTAATTAATGTATCAGTGGTTTTCTTCTAAAGGGCACACAATCAAAAAGAGGAGCCAGCATATTAGAGCAATTAGTGGAAATGATAGATTTTTTGGGACAATGGTTTTGCATTCCAGTTGTCAGGATTTGGACATTATCAGGCCAAAGTCTGTTGTGGCTGAAGCCCAAAGTGATTAACATTTAACATTCATGGTCTATGAAGGGCATCATACATGCAGGCTGAACTTTGCAAATAAGAAAATATAAAAGACAAGGTCCTGCCATAGCAACCTTAAAATCTGAGCACCGTGTATGCTAAAGCTCAGAGGGGGAATAATCAAAAGCATCCCATCAAAACAGGACTGTCAGGGAAAAAAAACTCAGGTGAGGAGAGCTTCAGGGAGATGGAAGATAGAGACAAAGCCACAAGTCCATGCAGAGCTCTGTACCTACCAATGAACTCTGTGCCATAAACAAGGCTTTTACCAAACACAGCTCCCTGCAGTGCAATGCCAGAGTCTGGTTTTGTTTTGAACTCCCCTATCTGTCCAACACAGTACCAGTTCCTGACTTACTCTGATGTCACCCTTCTCCTGGAAGACAAAGAAACCCAGGGTTTGTATACTCAGGGTTTGTATTTGTGAGAAACCTTGTATCTCATACATCAGCCCAGGACCTCACAGAACAATGTTTATGAGGCTGCATGAGATTAGGAGTTGACTTCTCACATCTATTTGACTTATAGGGACCATATTTTCTTTGAAGTTCTAGAAATACAGAAGCATCTTTCCCCTTTATGTCAACTCACCACAAAAGCATCCCTTGACCTCTGTAGCCCTCCTCTGTGGTACAGCACCACTACTTTCCTTTAGGGGAACTCCAGGAATAGTGTAAATTCCTGGAGGATGGAAAAATGTGTATGTATGCATATTTGTGTATACACATGCTTACATACAACAATAATAATTAAAGAAAAAGAGGCTCTCAACTTGAGAGTGTCGGGACATGGTAAGGGTTGCATGAGTGGATGGGTTAACCCCTAAGCTGAATTTTATCTCTGCATAATTTACACGTTCAACGCTAGCAAACCGAAGAATGTGAATGTGTTAAAGATAGGACCTCTAAAGCAGTAAGGATGATTAAATAAGGTCTTTAAAATAGGCCCCAATTCAATATGACTGACATCCTTAAAAAAGGAAGAGGCACAAGACAGTAAGTGAAAAGGGCTAACTGGAGACCTGTGGAGAAGGTGGCCATCGGTAACCAAGCAGAAGGGATTGCAGGAGAAATGCCTTAATCTCAGACTTCCACTTCCAGAACTGTGAGAAAATATATTTCTGTTAGTCATGCACTCCATGGCATTTTGTTACGGCAGCTATAACAAACTAATACATAAGTTGTGACATGGAAAATCCCGCTTTGTCTATCTGATCTCCTCTAAGCAGCTGAATGGGAGGCAGAGACACAGAAGAAAAACTGAAACAGAATGGTATGTGTGTCCATTAGGCTCGTTTGGTCGAGAGTGTTGTGTAAGTCTGCTGTCTCCTTATTGATTTTCTGTCTGGATGTTCTATCCATTATTGAAAGTGGAGAACTGAAGTCTCCCACAAACTAAGCCCAAAGTTAGCAGAAGGAAGGAAATAATAAAGATTAGAGCAGAAATAATTGAAGTTGAAAATAGAAAGACAATAGGAAAAAAAAATCGATGAAACCAAGAGTTGGTTTTCTGGAAAGATAAATTTGACAAGCCCCTCAGCTAGATTAACTAAGAACAAAAGAAAAAAAGACTCAAATAAATAAAACCAGAAGGGAAAAAAAAAGAACTTCTATTTGACGCCAAGGGGAAAAGGGAATCATAAAACTATTATGAGCAATTTTATATCAACAAATTGCATAACACAGAAAAAATGGAGAAATTCCTAGCATCACGTAACTTACTGATACTGAATCATGCAGAGAAAATTGAAACAAGGAAATAAAAAATAAAAAATTTGAAGAGATAATCAAAGGCGACCCAACAAATACTCAGGGCCAAGTGCGGGTCTCTGATGAAGTCTACCAGCACTTAAAGAAGAGTGAGCATCAATCCTTCCTAAACTCTGCTAAGCAACTGAAAGTCATAGGAATGTTTCCAAATGTATCTCAAGAGGCCAAACATAACCAAAGCCAAAGACCACCAAAAAACACAAGCCATCTCTCCAATGAATACAGATGCCAAACTCCTCGAGTAAATTCTGTAAAATGAATTCAGCAGCAAAAGCCAAGAGTGAATTACTCCTGGGATGCAAGGATGGTTCAACTGAACACAACAAATGAGGGTAACACAGCACCTTAAATAGATGAAGGGTAAATGTCACACAACCATATCAATAACTACAAAAAAATTGAAAACAAACACAAGTTCTTCATGGGAAAAAATGGTAGGAATTAAGTTTAGAAGATATTTACTTCAGAATAAAAAGGAGCATACAAGATATTTTAACTAGCTTGAGCATAACCACTTCACAATGTATACATATATTAAAACATCAAGTTGTATACCTTAAATAATGTAAATGTTTTATCTGAATTAAATTATTAAAAGTGGACATATATTAAAAGTCATATATGAAAATCCAAGAGGTAATATCTTATCAATCTTAACAATGAAAACCTGAAGCCCTTTCCCCTATGAACAAGATCCAAGGAAGAATGCAGTGGGTATATGTGGGTGTACACATTGAGCTGCACACGGAGGCCAGAGACCAATGTTAAGGATCTTCCTTAATCACACTTCAGTTCAGTTTTTGAAACAAGGACTCTCACTGAACCTGATTCAACATAACAGAAAGTCCTGGGACTGGATCCTCCTGGCTCTGCCTCCCAGGCCACAGTTTCAGGTATGTACTGCCATGTTCAGCTTCTGATGTGGGGGATGAAGACTCTAACTCAGGTCTTCAGGTTTGCATAGCAAACATTTCACTCATTGAGACACCTTCCTCACTCCTACAAGAAAAAAAAACTAAATGAGCAAGAATAAAACTCATTCTATGGAGCCACAGTCACCTTGGTACCTAAACCTCACAAAGACTCAACAAAGAAAGAAAATTTCAGGCCAATATCCCTTATGAACATTGATGCAAAAATACTTAACAAAATACTTGCAAACCGAATACAAGAACACATCAAAGATATTATCCACTATGACCAAGTAGGCTTCATCCCAGGTATGCAGGGGTGGTTCAATATACGGAAATCCATCAATGTCATCCACCATATTAACAAAATGAAAGAAAAAAAACCACATGATCATCTCCCTAGATGCTGAAAAGGCATTTGACAAAATCCAACATCCATTCATGTTTAAAGTATTGGAGAGATCAGGGATACAAGGCACATATCTAAACATAGTAAAGGCAATATACAGCAAGCCTATAGCCAACATCAAACTAAATGGAGAGAAACTTAAATCAATCCCACTGAAATCAGGGACAAGACAAGGCTGCCCACTCTCTCCATATCTCTTCAACATACTTCTGGAAGTCCTTGCTAGAGCAATAAGACAGTTGAAGGAGATCAAGGGGATACAGATTGGAAAGGAAGAAGTCAAATTATCACTTTTTGCAGATGATATGATAGTATACATGGGTGATCCCAAAAACTCTACCAGGGAACTCCTACAGCTGATAAACACCTTCAGCAAAGTGGCCGGATACAAAATTGACTCAAAAAAATCAGTAGCACTCCTGTATACAAAAGACAAAAGGGCTGAGAAAGAAATTAGAGAAACAACACCCTTCACAATAGCCACAAATGACATAAAGTACCTTGGTGTAACCCTAACCAAGCAAGTCAAAGACTTGTATGAAAAAAATTTCAAGTCTCTGAAGAAAGAATTAGAAGAAGATATGAGAAGATGGAAAGAACTCCCATGCTCATGGCTTGGCAGGATTAACATAGTAAAAATGTCCATCTTACCAAAAGCAATCTACAGATTTAATGCAATTCCCATCAAATTGCCAACACAATTCTTTAGAGACCTGGAAAGAAAAATTCTCAACTTCGTATGGAATAACAAGAAACCGAGAATTGCTAAAACAATCCTCTACAATAAAAGATCTTCTGGAGGTATCTCCATCCCTGATCTCAAGCTGTACTATAGAGCAACAGCTATAAAAACTGCATGGTACTGGCATAGAAACAGAATGGTGGATCAATGGAATCGAACAGAAGACCCAGAAATAAACCCACACACTTATGGACACCTGATTTTTGACAAAGATGCCAAAACCATACAATGGAAAAAAGATAGCATTTTCAACAAATGGTGCTGGTCCAACTGGATGTCTACATGTAGAAAAATGAAAATAGATCCATACTTATCACCCTGCACAAAACTAAAGTTCAAATGGATCAAAGACCTCAACATAAAACCAGACACATTAAATCGGCTAGAAAAACAAGTGGGGAATACCCTAGAACTCATTGGTACAGGAGAAAACTTCCTGAACAGAACACCAACAGCACAGGCTCTAAGATCAACAATCAATAAATGGGACCTCATGAAACTGAAAAGCTTCTGTAAAGCAAGGGACACAGTCATCAAAACAAAGTGACTGCCTATAGATTGGGAAAGAATCATCACCAACCTTTTATCTGACAGAGGACTCATATCCAGTATATATAAAGAACTAAAGAAGCTGAAAAGCAGAAAACCAAGTAATCCACTTAAAAATGGGGAACAGAGCTAAACAGAGAACTCTCTGTAGAGGAATATCAAATGGCAGAGAAGCACTTAAAGAAATGCTCAACCTCATTAGCCATCAGGGAAATGCAAATCAAAACGACCCTGAGATTTCACCTTACACCCATCAGAATGGCCAAGATCAAAAACTCAAGTGACAACACATGCTGGAGAGGTTGTGGAGAAAGGGGAACCCTTCTCCACTGCTGGTGGGAATGTAAACTTGTACAACCACTCTGGAAATCAATCTGGCACTTTCTCAGACAATTAGGTAGGAATAGTGCTTCCTCAAGATCCAGCCATACCACTCCTAGGTATATATCCAAAAGAGGCTCAAGTACACAAAAAGGACATTTGCTCAACCATGTTTGTAGCAGCTTTATTTGTAATAGCCAGAAGCTGGAAACAGCCCAGGTGCCCCTCAACTGAAGAATGGATGCAGAAACTGTGGTACATCTATACAATGGAGTATTACTCAGCAATGAAAAAGAAGGAAATCATAAAATTTGCAGGTAAATGGTGGAACCTGGAAAGGATCATCCTGAGTGAGTTGTCCCAGAAGCAAAAAGACACACATGGTATATACTCACTCATATAAACATAGGATAAACCCACTAAAATCTGTACATCTAAACAAACTAAGCAAAAGAGAGGACCCTAACTAAAATGTTCAATCCCTACGTGAAAGGCAAAGAGGATGGACATCAGAAGAAGAAGAAAACAGGAAACAACCTAGGAACCTGCTACAGAGGGCCTCTGAAAGCCAGAAGAAGAAAACAGGAAACAGCCTAGGAACCTGCCACAGAGGGCCTCTGAAAGCCTCTGTCATGCAGACTGTCAAAGCAGATGCTGAGACTGATGGACAACTGATGGGCAGAGTGAATGGAATTTTATGTAAGAAGTGGGAAATAGTAAGAGCTGGAGAGGACAGGAACTCCACAAGGAGAGCAACAGAACAAGAAAATTTGAACACAGGGAACTTCCCAGAGACTCATACTCCAACCAAGGACTATCCATGGAGATAACCTAGAACCCTGACAATGCAGCCACTTCTGATGAGAACTGATAGACTAAGATCAGAAAGAAGGAGAGGAGGACCTCCCCTATCAGTGGACTTGGGGAGGGGCATGCATGCAGAATGGGGGGGAGGGGAGACCGGGAGGGAGGAGGGAGGGGCTTATGGGGGGATACAAAATGAATAAAGTGTAATTAATAAAAGTTAAATAAAAATTTAAGAAAAAAGAATAAAACAAAGGAAAATGACACATTCTTGAGACCCAATTTGAAATCAATGAAGAACAATACTTACATAAAGAATTAGAAGGCCAAAATAAAAATAGAGAGAGTACAATTAATCTCCAAGTTTAGGAAGCATATTAATTGTGTTTAAAATGACTTAAAATTGACTAGTGTGCTCTTCCATTTACTAACTGTTATAACAGGACCAGTTGTTTAAAATCCCTGGAACTTGGCTCTCTGCTTTGTTTCATATACAGAACATGGACTCATCTACTCTTAGCCTAAACTGCTGCTAACAGCATGGACATCACATGCTTTCCGATATGGAAAAGAATACAGTTGAGGACCATAAGGACTAGAAAAGTGCTGAGTCTATGAATCTTCTTTCTTATCTTTGACCCCTAAGGACTAGTGTTTCAAGATAGTCCTTCAGAACACACAGACTCTTAAAGCCAAGAGAACCTGCCCAAATCACGTAGGCCCAAGTCACATCTATCTTTGCCTTTTATGTACGAAAACCACATACTGGTTGACACACTTTGCTTAGCAAGAGCAGTTGGCAAGAAGCAAAACTACAGAAGCCACAAAGCAAGGTTAGTCCATACAGGAACATTCCCAGATCCTGAAGCTATTGACTAGATGTTTAATGGATAAGGCCTTTGTTCTCATTTTGATAGGTACTGGGGCATATGTGCTAGCTTCTAAGGTCAGAATGGTCCCTCTAACATGGTGTCAGTTATGCAAAGGTCTCAGGAGCTACCAAGATCTGGGGGCCAGTACCCTAGTTCATGGCCATTTTGATGTGTTGTGTTCATATAACAGCAGTGGTTAGCAGACATTTGGGCAATGGAATTATTATCAACTGACTTGTTTTTCTGAATGACAGAAGAAATTGTCCTGGCAGCCCCACTGGAGACCACAGTTGAGAAAGAATGTCTTTTTCTGACTTTTGAAACTCCCAGATACAATCTCTTTATCCACCTGAAGAGAGAAAGTGAGGGCACACGTCTTCAGCTTTTTCCTATCCGATTTGTCAAAGCCCTTGGGTGCCACGCTTGGGGCTCCCTGAAATAGCTTCTGATTGCTGTGCCCAGCGGGGAAGCTGCTTTGGAAACTGTCACATTGCCCAGACAAAAGAGTCCTTCAGAGATGACAAAAGCTCGCTCATCTCAGAGTGGTTTCCTCCTGGGCTAGCTCTTACCAGGGAGCGCCTGCAGTCCTCAGAACATGGGGCTCTGTGGCCAGGCTGGTCACAGGAACTGTGCACAGATCTCATCATGGTTTTTATAAGACTGGGGGAAGGGACAGAATCTGTGATTCTAGAAAAGTGATACCAAAGATGGCAAGTGACTAGTGAAACTCGTTTTCATATCTTAAGGGGCCAAAGCCCTGGGGTGTTTCTCAGCTTCATAGCTCTTTAATAGCTTAAGTTGTTATATTATTTGCTATTATAATAGCAAAAGAAAATAACTTTTAAAGGATAGTATTCATCTGCGACAGAAGCTGAATAAGGCTCTAATGTGGGGCAGGGAGGCAAGCCAGTATTTGGCCTTATTTATGAATATCTGTTCAAAAAGAAATAAAAGAATCAGAATACAGCAGCAATACAGAATACAGCAGCAGGGAGCCGCGTGTGGACATGGAGTTCTGTAGACTTTGACCCAGACTACCTAGGAGTTCTTTAAGGGGCTCAGGAAAACAAAGCTCTCTTTACACAGATCAAGTGTTTTCAAGAGCACCCTTTTCATCAGGACATCATGGTGCACAGTCTCTGGTAGGCCCTTTCTTCATCCATGCTTAGAAGAGGAGCTCAGGTGCTCCCTGTCCTGCTATTTCCCATTGATGTCTCTCTGCAGTGTTTCTGGAACTCAACAGCCAGCAAGATGAGCTATACAGTGTTTCTCAACTCCAGACCCCAACCAGAATAGCTGTTTCCTCAGATAGCTGATGCTGAAGCCCCTAATCTTGCCTTGAAGATGGGTCACAGTTCTTCATGAGTACAGAGTCCAACCCGAGACTTTCGTACCAAAAAGTACATTACAGTCAGGCTGCAGGACTCCACAGTTGGCTGGCTGTGCTGCTGGAATTTGCAGTGGTTTCCTAAGTTAAATTAAATTTATTTGGAAGTGGTTGATTCTGTGCATCTGACCACATACCAAGAGGGGCTCACCAGGAAGAACAGAAGAATTCCATGGTTCCCAAGGACCTCTGGCTCCAGGCTCTTTAGTCTTCGTCAGGCCAAATGTCAATCAAGTTTCCTACCATATGGGTAACTGCTCTCTTCATGATTGCAAAAAGGTCCATCCCGTCTCACATGAGGGTACAATAGGCATCACTGGAATATTTGCAATGCAAGCACTTGGTCATGTTATTTCAACACTTATATAAAAGACCAAAATGTGAAACTAATATTCATAGCAAGAACAAAGAGACTGTTCCTCCCTCTTGTCTTGCAGCAGTTTTTATACTGCCTTGGCATACTTCATAAAAGCCACACCTCCCAGATAAATTTTCACCTTCTAGATGGAAAAATAAAGAATCACAACATGCATGGACAAGGCAGCAGTAGGTCAACAGCAAAGCAGGCTCGGCAGGCAGCAGCTTCTACAGTGTTGCCACATAACCCCATCTCATGTACCGTTCTCAAGATACCGAGTTGTGTCTGCATTCAGTCTCTCTAACCTGGAGGACAGGGTTGAGAGCAGCAGAGAAGTAATGATCAAGGATGCAATGAAATTATCAAGGGGAGAGTGTATTGATTAAATCATTGTCCTTGAGTTTGTGGAGAAAATAAACATAAAAACTGGAATGGACTTCCACACAATCTAACATTTATCTAATTTCTTTTTCCTTATTTACTCTGGATGGTACCTTGGAAGAAGTAGGATTTTTTTAAAATGACTTGTTTTTATGGCTCTGGAGATATGTTTTTATTGCTTTCCAAAAGTTTTAATTTAACAATGTATGAGAGAACCTGTTTATGGCTCTTGCCAGTATTTTTTAAACACCTTTAATCTTCCTTATTTATCTGGTTATTAAAGTATTCACTTCCTCATCTTAAATGACTTTAATAAGATTAAGCTTGTTTTGTTTGCTAACTGACTGTGTTTATTTTTAGTTAATTTTCTGTTCAGGTTTTTAGCACCCCAGTGGACATTAGAGTGTTAGCGGTCTTTTTTTTTTGGGGGGGGGCTGGTTTTGTTTTTTGTTTTCTTGCTGTTATTGCTGTTTTTATTAATTGATGAAAACCTTTACACACATTTAGCATACCTGTATATACATCTTTTACCATATTATTGTAAATATTGTCTTATTTTATCATTTGCCATTTTACTTTTTACCGAATTTTAGTAACACTAAGATTTTTTTAACTTATTTAATCAAATCCATTTAATGCCCCATGATTTCTCCAATACATAAGGTGATAATCTTTAAACAATTAGGCAAATGTTTGTCCATTTCAACCCTGGTCTGATGTTTGCAGCTTTGTGGGTTGATAATTACATAAATATTTAAAGAGTCTTGACACAATTTGTTAAGGGAAATAATCATCTATCCCCTGATAAAACGACGCAAAGAACAGAAAACATGACAGAATGCTGTTCATCTAAGAATGAGACCCTCTTCCCAAATGAGGATAACTTATGGACTCAGTAGATTTCTTAAATTAAAAAACAATTATCAACATGACGACAAGCAGATGAATATACAGAAAGTAAAGCAGCTCATTCTCTTGTATCTTATCTTTAAGAAACACAGCAGTCTCAGCTGAGGAAAGGTACCTCTGCCTGCCTGTTAGCTATGTCTTTTCCCTAAGTCACTGCAAGAAACCACACAATCCCAAATTGTGCTTTTATAATTTTCATGCATTTCTTTTCACATTTACTGCTTACATGGGTACTAGTATACATCTTTTTGTAGCATACACACAGAGATTAGACATAAAACATTGTCATCCTCTGTGACACACTTTTTTATTTTTGTGCAGGGTGTGTGTGTGTTCGTGGTGTGTGTGGGGGGAGAGGGTCCTTCCTTACTCTCAGAAGCTAGAGAAAAACATTGGTTGTCCTGCTCTACCACCCTCCACCTTCTCCTTTAAGGCAGAGCTCACACTGAATCTGGAAGGTAGGTTGGCAGACAGCCAAACCCCGAAGTAGTCCTCTGCTCCCAGTGCTGTTTCCGGAGATTAATACACTTCAATAGAGATTAGACTAGAATGTCCTTTCTCTCCTGAGTGATACTTCCTGTAACATAATCATTTTAAATGTATTGTGTTGTAACATGTCCTCTTTTTAGAAGGTATTCAAGGTTGGATCTTTTTTTTAACATTTATATACAATGCTTTATGCCTCCAAAATAATTTGCAAAGTTAATAAAAATTCCAACAGGATATTTTTAGAATGAAACATGACAATCTCGTGGTTTTTAAAAAGCACTTTAAAATTTCAGGGAAAGCATTTCTGGAGCTGGAGAGATGGCTCAGTGGTGGAGAGTGCTTACTGTTCTTGCAGAGGACCTGAGTTCTGTTTCTAGCACCTACAATTGGAGGCTCACAACTGCCTTTAATATCACTTTCAAGGGACTCAACGCCGTCTGGCCTCCACTGGCAGATGCATGTCCATGATGCACATAAACCCATGAAGGCACACACACATACACATAAGCAAAAATAAATTAATAAATACATAAGAACTTTAAATAACTCTTGGGAATAATGGGAACATTAACACCAATATTAAAAATACATTATAAACTTATAATAATAAAAATAAGTGAGTATTGATTCAGGAATAAAAAGAGCCACAGGATTTTTTTCAAAGAGTTCAAAAATAAATTTAAGTCCATTTGAAGGCACCTGCAAGATTAAAGAAGGTATTTTGAATCAATGATAAAAGCTGATCCAATCAATACTATCTTGAAGATTGACCAGCCATTTGGTAAAAGTAAGATGGGATTCCCACCACATTCTTTTATATGAATGAATTCAAACAGAAAATCAAGTAACATAATACAAGTACTACACATAGATATGATAAAATATTCCATGAATGTATAAAAATGGTCAATGAATCTCACAATGAAAAAGGCATAGTTTGTCGTTTTTATTTATCAAAATGGCATGGATTTGAATGACTCAAATGATAGCAATTCCAAGTGGTGGATTGAGGGCATATCAAAAAGCTGATGGTGTCTGTTCTCATTAAAATCCAATTATTCTTTAAGTCAGTAATTCTACTTCAAGAGCTTAACTTTATTGATAAACTGGTACAAGTGCACTAAAATTTATCTACAAAAAACTCATTGTGCCATTGTTTGTAATATCAAAAATCAGAATTAATCTAAAGATTTTTGTTAGGCAACTAAATGAACGATAGTTCATGGCATTTATTTTGTGGTATATTTTTTAAGTGAAAATACAGATCTTCAGAGCTCACTAGCCTGTCAGCTTTGACAAATCAATGATGTCCTGGCTCAGTGAGAGATCTTATCTCAAAAATAAAGTCGGTGGAAAGCAGTTGAGAAGACACACAATGTCAACCTATACATGCATAAGACATAATGCATGCTTACATAAACACATACATACAGCACACATACACACAAAAATGAAATAAATATCAAACTCAGAAAGGTGCTGAGTAAAGTCATAGGAAATTACATTCTCGATGTGCAACAATCCCTAACCACTAACTGAATGCCCTCAGGGAAAGTTGGACCAGTCTGATCTCTCAATATCTTTGTACGTGATCCTGTTGTAATTAACTACACTCTTTTCACGTAATATTGATTCAAGAATGCCATTTATTTCCTGCTGTGACTCTGAGACCTATCTATAAGGTCATGCCACTTATGGATGCACTCCCCCAAAATGTCATCCTCATGCATGTACACATACACAATACATGCATAGAAAATTCCTGGAAGGACACTGAGAATTATGATGCTAGATGATGGAGTTTATTCAAAGAATTCAAGAACAGTGTGTGTTTTATATTTTCTTCCTGATGAATGCATGTCCATTGAGGGCTTTCTAACCAAATGAACGTCTATTACCCTTTAAATGTGGAGGTATATTGAAAAATAGAGAGTTAGAAATCTGTCACTCTGTCTTAAGTCCCTGCCCTGTTGTTTAAAGTAGATTAATGTTAAACCCCTAAGCTCCATCATAATGAATACTTCTATTCTAACAATGTTTATTCTAATAATTACTACTGTTAGACACATTACTCTTGGACCAGTTAGTCTCTCTGCATTTCTTCAATGCCAAAAACAAACTTGAAAAGTGGAGAGTATTCACTTCACCTAAGACTTTAGTAATAAAATATTTGCAAGATAAAAAAATAACAACACAAAACCCAAAAACATACGTCTGGAGCTGGTAATATGTTTCTGTGTTAGATCACTTGACATGTATGTATGTATACCTAGCCTCAGTGTCCACCCGTCTCTCCATTCCTCTTTCCCTCACATCTCTTCCTCTCCTCCTCTCTCTTATATACACAGAGAAAGCAGGGAAGAGAAAGACACAGAGAGACACAGAGAGAGACAAACAGAGAGAGAGAGAGAGAGAGAGAGAGAGAACAGCAGTTATTTTAGGAAAACAGCCAGACATAGTGGCTCACATCAGCAATCTTGACAATTCACCTTCTGGGAAAGGAGGATTCCCATGACTTTGAAGCTAAGATTTCCCTAACTGATAGAAACCGTGCAAGCCAAGTGCCTTTTCTCTGATAATATTCCTTTTGGGGCACACTTATTTGGAGGATAGTGAACTTTAGAGAAAAAAAGAGAAGACTGGCTTAGTTTGTCTCTCCTAGTATTAGACTTGGACAGGAACTCTGCACAGAATCTACACCCCTGAGAAAGACGGGACTTGATGGGAGAACACTGACACATGACGTCAGACACCCACACTTAATTCCAATGACCCCAGAGAATAATTCTTGGGACTCAGTAAAGCAATCTTCCCATTTAAAGCCGCCTCCATACCAGAGGCAATTACTCACTGTCGACCAAGTTCACAGCCAAGTTGTCCCAGCGACGGTCCTGCAAAGTCACCCTTCCCACACAGGGCAGATCTCCATCAGTGCTGTTAAGGGAAAACAACAGCTATGTCTACAGTTGGATATCTGGATTACTGTCTTCTCTCTCTTTATCTCTCTCCTCTTACTCTCTCTGTCTCCTCTTTCTCATACACACACACACGTCCCCACACACACACTGTGTGCAAACACACATACTTACACTCACACACATGCAGTTGTGCTCTCTCTCACATTCTCTCTCATATACGCACACACACAAACACACACGCAGAACATCAGTTTTCTTAGGGGAAAAGCCAGTTATGAGGGCTGTAATCCCATGACTTCTCTATATTCTGTATCATTAAAGAGCAGAATGAGTCATCATGGTACACAGCCATCAACAGTCATGTTTGAGCTCATTATGTCAGAATTCAAGTAAGCAAGGATGGAACTATGTATGCAACCAAATTGTTAACAACACAAAGAAACATTTTCTTTTCTCCCATTGAAGTGTTAGATCTTGTGCCTGTGGCATGAGTGTTTACTTTGCTAGGACCCTCCTCTTTCTCAGGACATCATTTCAGTTCACTTTGCCAATGAGCTTCCTTGGTGCAAATCTGTATTGGTTATTTGCTAAAGCATAAAGAGAAAAAGCTCCATGCTTTCCACCAACAAGATGGTAATCCAGTTAGGAATACAGAAAGAAACCAGCTGTACACAGCCTACTTTGCTCCTTAGGGTAGTGGGAACAGATGGGGGTATTGTTGGGTTACCAAAATGTGATTCATTTGGGGAGGGAAGTGAGGTTTTAAAGGGGTCTCTGAATGATAGTTTAAAAGGTTTTTCCAAATTTTTAACCTATGCCAGAGCACAGAAGACATTTTGGACATACAGCCAGACATGTAAAAACCCAGATACAGAACTGGAAATGTTGGTAACAGTCAGAGAAGACCCAGTAGTGAGACAGTTGGGGTTCCTTAACACAGAATGGATTGTAGACTGCAGGCAATCAGGAGCCCTGAAAGGCTTTTCCAGCAGGGCATTAACAGGGTCAGAACTTTGTTCTCCCTGTGACAGCTGGCACTAGAATTGGCCTGGACAGAGTATTGTAGTGTCACCATTTTACACAATGGGTGAATATCAATACACCCACGAAAGTACATGTCTCTTTAGGAGCAACTCCATCTACTGCTCAAAATAAATAGCACTTTGTCCCACATTTTTTCATTCGTCTAGGAAATTCAAAGAAACTTCGGGACTTTGTTTCTTTAATCTTTTCCAGCATCACTCAGAGATTGGGTGAAGAAAATAACACTTCCACTAGGTGCTCACAGATACTTTCAAGCCTTGTTTGTGTGAATTACAATGAAGAAGGACTTTGATCTCTGTCAATTTCACCCACTCTCTGTCAAGAGAACAACTGTCCCTAGACCTCCTGAGTTGACAGAGCTCGTAGACCTGAGGTGAAGATTGCCAGATGCAGCATTTCCAAACAATGGGCCTTTGTTATAAAAAGAAAACCTAGACTATATTTTTAAAAAAGAAACATAAAAATGGACATTAAAAACACAGAACTGAAGACTTTTAACCTGGAAATGCATGTTCCTTCTAGCCTTTTTTGACCACATAAGAAAATAAGCATAAAAGGGAGTACAGTAAATTTCAGTCCTGCTGGAGGAGGCGTGAGATGTGAGAATGGGCACACCAGGTGAGGAGTGGGAGAGCATAATGCATGGTAATTTTTTTAGTGATGAATTTTTCTAGTCTGAGGACTAGAAAAACTGCTGATGAGTGAACAGCATCTCTGCTGTCACTCTGTGAATCACCTTCCACATAGGGAAAGTGCAGGGGTATTTTAAGTTATGGCCGAAATGACCTCAGAATCCCCTCCAAATCCTGAATAAGCTGACTGTAAAAATCTGTAACTCAAGGAGAAGAAATGGGAACTCAGAACGAGATTGGGCTAAAATAAGAACCCTCCCTCAGCCACTAACTAGAACTGTGGCTTTCATAAGACCTTTAACTACTTTAAGACTCAGTGTTTTCCTTCTATACAATTAAATCTGCTCATGAATGTTTGAGAATTTAAAAGAGAGAAAGAGCTACAACTGTGAAGTAAGCCCTCCAATTACTCATTTCTTCATCATCTCTGTCACCTCCAGGCCCCTAAGCAATGGAACAGAAACCATCACTCATTTCTGGGCAGCTGGTGGGATCTGTCAGGGCCACCTTCATACAGACACATTCCTCAGGATGCAGAATACTCATTGTTCTCACTTTGAACTGGAACTTCTCATCCTTCTCCAAGAAGAAGGATGGTTGTTCTAGTTATCTACTGCCGTAAGCACACATCACTCTGAAAGCTAATGGGTTTGAAACAATGTAGCCTTTTTTTTTTCACTCCATGGCACAAGAACTTTGGCAAGTTATGTGGGTAAAGGAAAGCCATGTGATCAGGGGACTTGGCCTGGAGTGTTGGTCAGGAAAGTTGGTCAAGAGTGAGGTGGAGATTCACCCAAACCCCTAAAATCTCGTCCTGAGATCAGCAAGAGCTTCCTCCTTGCTCTGGGGCTGCATGTCCCAGCAGATTTATCCTTGCAACCTCCATCTCTGCCACCCTTGAGGTTGTCATGTAGCCAGGTTTCCTCTCTCCTTCTAAGGACATGTCCAGAAAGCACCTGGAATTCCACTTCATGCATATGAAGCATTCCAAGCACCTCGGCCCCAGCCAATGATGTACCCTCACCCCCAAAAACCGCTACCCACTTCTTTATTCATCCCCAATGAAGAGAGCTGTTTCACTGAAAACTGTCTCCGAGAAGGCCATTTCTCCCGTAATCAATGCCTACCGAGATGCTGCATAACACATCTTCCCCAGATATGCTTAATTCCTTCAGTCCAGCCAGATGCACAGCAGTGCCTGGACACCCCAGCGGGGAAACAGACCTGGTGTTATCTCTCAGCTGGATTAGTCATCTGTTCCACATGGCATCAACTAAAACTGCACTGGACTTCAGCTTGGATCATGCTGGTCTAAAAGACCAGATGGCTTCATGCAAGTGTCTTCCACATAGATGGAATAGCTAGAAGGTTGGGTTCAGCTAGACTGGTATTGAAGAGTCTACCTATGACGTTTCAGCATGACAGACTTCTGCACATCTGATGCCTCAGAGATCTCAAAGGTCTTTAAGACTCAGGAAATACAAGTTCACAATGCCCTGGGGTCTTTAATAATATCACTTCAACATTATTTCATTGGTCATAAAGCCCACTTATATTCAGACAGTGGAATCAAATTCCAGTTCTTAACTAGAGGACTGCCAAAGAACCCATAACCACTTTTTGGCGTCTAGAAAAAGAAGCAATCAAAAGAATGTGGCTGTATCAGCTCCTCCCCAGCCTCTGAATTATTTGTTTCTTGGTGGTCTTCTCATATTTCTAACCATACCTCCTAGGTAAATCAGTTATCTCTAAGCCAAGCAAAGCAAAGAGTACCTTCATTGTGAATCCAAATAATCCAAATGTGTAATAACCTATGGCATACAATGAGGTCATTGTGACATTATTTTTAGATTTTTTTACTATCACATTAACTTACCCGGATAATGGTTGACTCTTCACCTTTTATTCTAATTCTTCCTTAGTTAATTTTGTGAGTTTTAAAGAATTATTCTCAAGAGATATTTATCCAAAGTGATATTCTATTCTGTGATAGGTCTGCTCAGGTTGTTCATGTGCAGATCCTATTTTCCTTCATTCTACCTTCTCTTCAAATGGATAGATGATAGATGAATGGGTAAGGGGTGGATAAATAGGTAGATAACTCCCCTATGGCATGATTATCTACATGTTGGCTATGACTTACCATCTAGTGAGCCTAGCCAAGGGCTTTTACTCAGCAAAATCTGCAGCACACAATGCTTCCAAAAGCATTGGCCACAATTACCATTCTGGAGATAACTGAGCATATAAAGCTACAGTTAGAGAGTGCTACAATGCGGACCTGGGCCTCTGCCCTTCCCCTCTCTCTTACTTTGCATAGTTACAGCTGGGGCCTTTCTGTCATGAATCCATAGCCAAAGCCATCCTCCTCTGTCTATAGATGACTACCATCTGCTCCCTGAGTCACTGGTGTGATTAAGACAAGATGTGTCATATACCTCAATTTGCATGAGACTTTGGCTGCCTTCTGGAAGGCTCATTGTTTTTGTCTACACGTAGAGGTTGCATATGTGGCAGATACTATGGTCACAACACTGTGTGGAGTCAGGCATATCTGACACAAATCATATTTCTTTCTTTTGCTAGACATGTTAACCTCAGAAGAATCATTAATATCTTAGTGTCCATTTCCACATCCATTAAGTAAGGGTGATGATATCAATAAAGCATGGAAACTGTAAGAACTAGATAAAACAGAACAAGTTAATCTAAAATGTTCTTCCAAAATGTTGTTTAAGAAATACTAGCTATTCATGAGATGACTATGAAGGTAGTGGTTCAACAGTGGTGGTGGTGGTGGTGATGGTGGTGGTGGTGGTGGTGATGGTGGTGGTGGTGGTGGCAATGGTGGCGATGGTGGCGATGGTGGCGATGGTGGCGATGGTGGTGGTGACGTGATAGGAATGATAATGACAATGGTAATGATGTTGGTAGCATTGACGGTAGTGGTGATGCTCATGGTAGTGAAGGTACTAGTACTGCTATCGGTGGTAGCAGTGATGACAGCGGTGATAATGATGGTAGGGGTAATAGTATTATCTGATCAGTTTACCTGCCTGTGACCCTAAACCCTGTCATGCCATGGCCCTTTCATGTCCACAACTATATCACATAGTTCCAACTGCCTCAGTTCCACTCACTCTCAAAATGCTCCACATTCTGGCCTTGAATATCCCTGTCATTCATCCAGTAATTTCTTATCTTAAAAATGTTTGTTGAATCACTGTAATGTAGTGCACATGTGTCAGAACCTGAGGATACAGCAGTGAGGAAGAGAGTCTTTATAGGAAGAGAGTCTCTGTAGGATACTAATGGATCCTATAGCTCACTTCATGTTCCACTAGTTCTACTTCTCTTTGCCCTACTTTGCCGGTGGCATGCCCAGCATCTGCTTCAACTCAGATCTGTTGAATTCCACTCCTAATCCTTTCCCTTGTTCCTCTTCTGTAGCTCCCTCAGAAAAATAGCTCACCAATTCAAAAGCCAACCTCTCAGAGACCAGCATTTATGCTACTTCATCCACATAGGACCCCATACCACAGCTTGCGTCTCCAAACTTAGAAAGCCACACAAACTATCACAACCACCACTAATTGGTCACCCCTCCCATGCACTTCATGCATTCTTTCTTTTACTTCTCCCAGGCAGTACAGGAGTGAGGCCAGAGTCTCTGTTTTAGAACAGAGAGAAGTAAGGTACAAGAGTTACCTAGGCTCAACTGATGAGTAGTGTAGACAGAATTCAGACATAGGTATGTGTAGGTATTAAAAATGTGAGACTAAACCTAAACAAAGCCACACAGAAAGTCAATGGATACCTTTCCCGCCTTTGGGGTGAGTGTTAAGCTTCCTTCACAGCATTTTCATTGCCTGTGTCTCCCCATAGTGTGCTTGGTAGTTAACTGATAGAGGTTGTGCTACCTAAAGAATGGAGAAGACATGTGAAGTAGAAAGGAGGGGAGGTCACTATTGGAGAGTGACCTTGACATGGAAAGACCGACAAAAACCTTCCCATGGCCCCATCATACCTCTGTGACATAGCTGGCAAAAGGCTTTCCTTCTATAAGCACCTCACTGTCCTTGAACTGGTAAGAAGGAAATTCTGTTCCTTACGACAATGCCAACTGACACCAGACATAACTCATCTTTTCCTCTTTAACTCCCCAGTGTCTAGCTTCGTGTTCAAGGGTACCCAAAGTTGATGGCTGAGTAGTACACAGCAGCTACCTCCTAGTGTTTTAAAAGCAAAAGCTAGATTCACTCTTTTTTTCCCCAGGTTTGTTCAGTAGGAACAAAATGTCCTCCTCTATTCCACATGGAATATGTACCTCTTTCAGCATCATTTGCAAAAGTGTTCTAAAATTGAAAATTGTTGTGGGCTAAAATTATCTGCCCTCTTCTGCATTTTTATTCAGTCTCGGAATAATGCTGGGATGAGGAATGAACAGATGTTTGATGCAGGTAGAGCCTGCTTTTACCAACATAGCATACAGAATCATCAAACCATTTTCATCCATCACAACAAAATCATAGCTTTTCCAAACTCATGTAGATGGATCCAGAGGAGGGGAAAGATTCCATTAAGAAGTTTCTGAGACTGACTGAGCAGCCTGTATGAGCCATCAGCTTATTCTCTCTAAGTAGAAATCACAGGAGGAGAGCCTGAGTTTTGAGGTCAAGGGACCGGCATGCCATTCTTAGTTCTGGACATAAGAGCTCTGCAACCTACAAAGGCTGGCTTAATGTCTCAGAGATACAGTTTTAACATCTGTAAAATAGAAACAGGGGGTTAGGGAGATGTCTCAGTGGGTAACCTGTTCCCTATGCAAGTCTGAGTACCTGAGCTCAGATTTCCTGTGACCCATGGAAAATAGCCATGCACCAGTGCTTCGGGACAGAGGCAGGTAGATCCCTGGGTCCTGCTGGCCAGTCAGTCTAGCTGAAATGGTAAGCATTGGGTTCAGAGTGACCTTGTCTCAACTTGGAGAGCAAGGTAGGGAAATAATACCCAAAGTCAATCTCTGGACTCCATATGGGCATACACAGCTGAATGTACACACATACACCACACATACACATACATGCATGCACCATGTACACATAAAAAAGAGAGAAATACAGAGATTAATTCTGCTGATCAGTCTAAATAAAGATGTATTAATATGCACCAAAGTGAATATTAACTGCATGGTAAGTATTGAGCACTGGCTTTTACTTTTAATAAAATAGAAATAACATAAAAGGTTTATTAATTATTCAATCAATGCGCCATTAAAATGGTTTATTCTCAGCAAAAGCATTGTTACATTATCCTGGAAAGTCTGGGATAAACTTCATCTTACTATCATGAGGAAAACTGAGGTTTCCTTATTGGGTTTAGTCTTGTCAATAAAAGCATTTAAAAGCAGATGCAAAGAGAAACTGAAGGGGTATTTTATTAGAGCTTCAGAGAAGAGGAACAAGCCTGGAAATCCTGACAGCAGATGGAGGAGGGAGATGGAAAAGAGGAAGAAAAAAAACCATGCCTTCTGCAGTGGAGGCTGGTAAGCTGCTGAGTGGTGGAAGATGGGGGAGAGGCTTTAGAGAAAGCCCAGAACACAATGAAAGTGTGGTTAGACTTTTGGCCTGAATCTGAAAGAAGTAGAGATAGGGGTTGGGGGGAGAAAAGGAAAAGAAAGGAAAGGAGAGGAGAGGAGAGCAGAACAGAGGAGAGCAGAGGAAAGTTGAGGAGAGGAGAGGAAAAAGGAAAGGGAAAGGAAAAGAAAAAGGAAAGGAAAAGGAAAGGGAAGGGAAGGGAAGGAAAGGGAAGGAAAGGAAAGAGGAAAGGAATGGAAAGGAAAAAGGAAAGGAAAGGAAAGGAAAGGAAAGGAAAGGAAAGGAAAGGAAAGGAAAGGAAAGGAAAGGAAAGGAAAGGAAAGGAAA
>NW_026585644.1:23667470-23674040 GCF_907164565.1 Psammomys obesus
AAGGAAAGGAAAGGAAAGGAAAGGAAAGGAAAGGAAAGGAAAGGAAAAGGGAAAGGGAAAGGAAAAGGAAAGGAAAAGGAAAAAGGAAAGTTAGGTTGCAGTTTCAGGATTCAGAGGAAAAAGACTACAGTGTTGCCCCAGGGAAACATATCCCATGTCTCAATAAGCAAGGGACTGCCAGCAAAGAGAAATACATTATCATATTAAGGGGATAATTAGTCCTCCCCTTTCAGGTGAATCAGCATTCCTGGAGGCTGGGCTCCAAGTGATTGACAGGCACGGCTGGATTAACTATTAAAACAGCAGTTTTTGATCTGTGGGTCACACTCCCATAGGGGTTGCATATCAGATATTCTGCATATCAGATACTTACATTATGATTCATAGCAGCAGCAAAACCACAGTTATAAAGTAACAAACACATAATTTTATGGTTAGGGGCCACCACAACAGGATGAAACTGTACTAAAGTGTTGCAGCATTGGGAAGGTGAAAAAAACTGTCTTGAAAGGACCCGGTAGTATGCAACACTTTAAGTAGCTTAGACTATCAGGCCCAAAGGTAGAATTTAGAGTCTATATATTTTTTTAATTTATTTATTTATTATTAATTACAGTTTATTTGCTTTGTATCCCAGCTGTAGCCCCCTCCTCGTCCCCTCCCAATCCTGCTCTCCCTCTTCACTTCTTTGCCGCTTCTGCAGTCCACTGATAGAGGAGGTCCTCCTCCCCTTCCATCTGACCCCAGCCTATCAGGTCTCATCAGGACTGCCTGCATTGTCTTGCTCTGTGGCCTGGTAAGGCTGCTTCCCCCCTCAGGAGGAGGTAATCAAAGAACCAGCCACTGAGTTCCTGTCAGAGACAGCCCTGTTCCCCTTACTAGGACACCCACTTGAAGACTGAGCTGCCATGTGCTACATCTGTGCAGGGGTTCTAGGTTATCTCCATGCATGGTCCTGGTTGGACTATCAGTCTCAGAAAAGATCCCTGAGCCCAGATATTTTGGTATTGTTGCTCTCTTTGTGGAGCTCCTGTCCTCTCCAGGTCATACTATCTCCCCCTTCTTTCATAAGATTCCCTGCACTCTGCCCAAAGTTTGGCTATGAGTCTCAGCATCTGCTTTGATACCCTGCTGGGTAGAGTCTTTCAGAGGCCTTCTGTGGTAGGCTTCTGTCCCTTGAGCCTCTGATCCTCCTGTGCTCCCCTCCCAAGTGCTGGCATTACATGTGTGTACTACCGCGTGGGATTTATGCAGCACTGAGAATCAAGCCCAGAGTCTCATGCCTGCTGGGCAAGCACTTTAGAGAGTGAGGCATATCCCTAGCAGCTCCTAAGTGCTGTCACTGTTACCGCATGAAAGCTGGGAGACAGAAACTGAGGGTTTGTTGGCTGGCTGTGTCCCGAGTTCAAGGTTGGACATGAGCATCTATCTACTCTGATTAAGGTCTCTGTAAGTGGTATTTGGGAGATATTTTTCTGTTTATTTATAAGATTTATTTATTTTATCTGTATGGTATGGATTTTTTGCCTTCATGTATATGTGTGTACCACATGGTGCCTTGAGCCTGTGGAGGTCAGAAAGAAGGTGCTGGATCTCCCAGAACCGGAATTACAAATGGCTGTGGGCCACCCTGTGGATACTGGGAAGTGAACCCAAGTCCACTGCAAGAGCAGCCAGTGTGCTTAACCACTGCAGCCCCTTGGGGATGTTCTTAGCTTTATGTAAATTAATGTAAACCTGGCAGTGATGGTGCATGCCTTTAATCCCAGCGCTCAGGAGGCAGAGGCAGGTGGATCTCTTGAGTTCGAAGCCAGCCTGGTCTACAGAGCAAGTTCAGGACAGCCAGGGCTACACAGAGAGACCCTGTCTCAACAAACCAAAAACAAAATTAATGTATCTGTTTTGGAGATAAAGCTTTCTCTGAAGTCTTTGAAAACAGGATGTGCCTGGGACCTCTGCTCCAGGTGTCTGCCGCCTCTGCCACCCGCCATGGTCTCATTCCACATCAGTTCTTGTCCTCCCCCTGTGGCCTTTTGCTTATGCCTTAAATGACTTTGGAGCCTGGGGACACATCACCCTGTGCCAGGCTCCTAGACCTCTGAGGACTTTTCTCCACTTAACACTTTCAGTGGGAACTAGTGTTTGTCAAGAATAAATTTGTTCCTTTCAATGATTAAATAAAAATAGAATCTGTTCTTGACCAGGAGAAACTCAACTTTGCTTTTAAAGGACCTCAGCAGAGCCCAGAAACCTCCACCTTCTGGTAATGTAAATCCTAAGGGGGGGGGGGGTTCTTACTGCAGTTACCTGGGAAATGGCCTCTAAGGCTGCTGATCTCTGTACCATTGCAACCACCTAGCAAGAAGTAGTTAGGCAAGATAAATGATGTGTTCCATGAATGTGGTGTGTGAGATCAGGCTTTCTCTCTCCTCAGCCTGCCCTTCATCCTCAACTGGTCAGACCAATGATGTTTAACCACAGCATTACAGATAAGGAAGACAGAGTGACCAGCCCAGCTCACCTCTCCAGTGCACCCAGGGAGGAAAATAGGAAATGTTCTCAGAGAATTCATCAGCTGCTCAGCCTCTGAAGCAGTGAGAAAAGACACCTTGAAAATTAGATCCCTTCATTCTGAAAGGCCGCTGGACAGCTCCGTGTGACTGTACCCTGAAGTAGGGAATCTCTCCTTCCACCATTCCTCCAATGCACTGACAGAAAGAGAAAAGCAAAGTTAGCTGATGGGAAATGTCAAAGGCTGGAGAGGACCAGTTGGGGGCCAGGTTCTCCTGTGGCATGGATAGCACTTGTTCCCTTTGGTTGGACTGTCATCCAGGCCATTCGATCATTTGTTCTTTCCACAGATATTTGCTGAGCCCTTGCTACATCCAAAGCCTCTGTAACAGGGGATCGAAACACTAACTCTGGCTAAGAAGACTGTCCTGGAAGAAGAGAGATAGACACTAAGTGAGGTGAAAGTCCTCACCAGCCAGCAAGTGCATGTAAGCAAGTGAGAGCCAAGGGCACAGAGCCCGAGCTCAGGAAAATCAATCTGACAGGAATGAATTTTAGACCTGATTTTTCAATTTTTCTACATTTAAAATAATTTTTTTTTCACTGCAAAGGCCCAAGTATGGAATACAAATGGCCCTTTAAAGTGGAGACAATGGAGACAAAGAATAATTTGCAATTCTATGCAAAGCCTTTGGCTTTGATGAGGACTGGAGGTAGGAACTGTCTCTATCGGACACTGACCCTAAGGTAGCCGTTCTGGAAATGCCCTTATTGGAGGCCAGGAGTGGCAGGAAAGAGTTCTGGATCATGGTCCCTTGCTATCTCTCAGCCTTACCTGGACGTTGTATATGAGAGCTTGGCTGAAACTGAGCAGAGGTGCCTGGACACCTTGTGGTTGGACCAACTGGACTAACCAGCTCACCCTTAGCCCCATGCCTCATCATCGTTTCTGTCGCATGTCCTTAAACATCCCCTAGACTAGCCATTCCATTGTGTCCTACTTTTTTGGGACCCCTCCTGCTATACATAAGCTCTGCCCTTTCTTTCTTTGGCTCCCACCTATGAATCCATAATAGAGTTCTCTGCATCCTTCTGCCCTTGATAAATTTCCTTCTTCAAAGGCCACTGACCCAGTGAAAGCTCTGTGGCTCTGAGAATCCAGAACTCTAACTCCTGAGTAAAAAGCCCACCCTAAGAGCCAGGAAAACTGTGTCACCCTCAAAAAAACCCCCCAAATTTTCCATACCAGTATATGGATGTTCTTTCCCCCTTGATGAAATGTTCTTAAGACCAGAGACCATTTCATGTTTGGAGGTATCTTTCTCAGCTCTGGACTTACCAACTCTGCCACCCAGAAAAGGTGGTTTCATGCCTCTGAGCAGTAGTTTAAGAGTCTGTAAAACAGAAAGAGAGACATTGAGTAGATTGAAAATAACAAATAAAATAAAATATGCAGTATAGTGACTGGAACATCGGAAGCACTGAACAATGGCATTTTACCATTGTAATCAGATAAATGATATAAATGATTATTGAATAATCATTTAATTAGTCTAGAGTTAGCCAGAGCCCAGGGTGTCAGAAATGAACTCAGCACATGCTACCACACAACAAGAGGCTTAGCCCCCAGCTTGATGCAATCCAGTTGTGGTGGAAATACTGGGAGGTGGTTGTAACTTCTCTGTGTATGTGCTCCCCCATGCCGCTTTGGTTTTTTGAGTCAGGGTTTCTCTGTGTTGCTGTCCTGGAATTTGCTTTGTCGACCAGGCTGGCCTCAAACTCACAGAGATTTGCCTGCCTCTGCCTCCTAAGTGCTGGGACCACACCATCACTTCCCGATTTGTGGGTGTGTCCTTCAAGGGAATTGTGAAGCCTGTTCCTTCCTCACTTTCTTGCTTCCTGACATAATGAACCAGGATGTCGGTCCATTATGCAGTACCAGCCAGGACAGGCTGCCTGGCGACAGGCTGAATAGCAGCAGCATTACCTGATGGTGCTCTGAAATAGCTAGAATTGTGAGCCACAGTAAACCTTTTGTCTTCCTATGTTAAGTTCTTTCTGGCAACAGAAAGCTGGCTAACACTGCTTGCCTGGAAACTGTGTTGGGTCTGTGCAGAACCCTACACATTGCAGAGCTACAGGGGGTCTCTTCTGAGAGTTTCCTTGATATTTTCATTGAACATACGATGAACCTTAACACAGAGTGTTAGGGAAAGGATTCCCCAACCCCCTTACAGAGTTAGAAATAGCTGGACATAAATGGAACCAAGAGAATAACTCTTCAGATCCAAGGCAGGACCAAGGCCACCTACATCTGGCCTGTTCTCACACCTTAAACCTAACTTGGATGCAAAACAGATATGAGAATTCAGAAAAAATAATCAAGTCCACAAAATAAATGAGAATCTATGAACCTGGGATGTATTATCAGCCAATATCAGACAAGTAAAACTCACAGGTGTCTCTGAAACCACCTGGGCAGTAGAAAAGCTAGACATGAAATCACAGCAAACCTTCTTTCCACCCACCCACCCCCCACATATACACACAACAACAACCTTCCCAGATCCCATAAGTCTCTGCAAGGCAGAGCTCTGCTATGGCATTACAAATGGCTTTGTAAATACTTCATGAATTAGAATTCCCTATGCATGGAGAAATGTAACTGTCTTCTAATATATGCCTGAATGAAGTACTTTTAAATTCTTTACTTGCCTAGAATCATGAACCTGAAATTGGGGCCCCTTTTGCAATCAATTCCTCATTTTGCCTCTGGAGAAAGGATACCCAAGAAGGGGAGAAGATTAGTCGAGACTAGTGTTCACAGTATTGGTTTAGAGCCAGGGCCACCAGCTCTGACAGCCAGGGGCATGACGTGCGACAGGTGAAGTCTGGCGAGGCCTGGGAAGGAAACTCCGTCCAGAACAGCAGGTGCTGGAGCCAGGTACCGAGAGCAGCCCACACATAGCAGTTGCCGTGGGGAAAGCTGGCTAAGAGTTGTTGATAATTTTTCAAAAAGAATCTGGAAATAAGAGTTTTTTGTGAAATCACTGCCTTATAGAAGGTTGGTGTAATGACTGAGGTGAGTCTGAAAAACTTTGTTCAACCTGAGAACACATGCAGGACTCCCACATGTGACCCCAGGTACAGACAACGGAAGCACAGCACAAGCCCCTATCTAGCACTTTGGACTTTGCTGTTTTCCACAGGTGTGACTGTCTCTTTTAACCCATTTAAGATAAACTAGGAACATGACTAGAATGTACCTTTTTCCCTTGAGGACCACACACCAAGGTATGGGTAACTCTGTCCTCCAGGCGATTCAGTTTGTCTCTGTAAATATCTTCTCAAATACGCTAGTTAGCTCTCTGATGCTATGACAAAACACCTGATAATATAAGCTTAAAGTATAAAAAGGCTTATTTTGGTTAATGGTTTCAAAGGCTTTATTCTATTGTTACTTGGCCCTGTTGCTTTCAGCCTGTGTCAGGGCAGATCAACATGACAGAGAGAGTGTGTTAGATTAAAACCACTCACTTTGAAGAGATTGAGAAGCGACAAGATAAAGGATGGGACAGAGTCCCAATATGTCTTTCAATGACACACCAGAAATGGCTTAGTCCCTCCCACTACACTTGCCTCCTCAAAGACCCACTCTTCCCAATACTGCCAAAAGCTGGAGATCAAGCCACAAGAACGATAACATAAGCTTGACTTTAGTTTTTATTCCTGGAAGTGACTTTGATAAGACATAGGCATGGGGGCCAGAGATGTTGCTCTGCCAACAAAGTGCAAGCACTGTGCTTCACAAACATGAGGTCCTGATTGTGGATCTCCAGAGATGGCAGTATATGTCCGAGGTTCCAGAGCCACTGAGGCAGAGACTGGAGAACCCCTGGGGCTTGCTGTTTGATCGTAAAAGTGTCTGTGAGCTTCAGGTTCCAAGAGAGACCCTGTCTCAAAAACTAATGTGAAAGGATTGAAAAAGATACCTAGCATCAAACTCAGGCCTACACACACACACACACACACACACACACACACACACACACACACACA
>NW_026585644.1:23674050-23780094 GCF_907164565.1 Psammomys obesus
CACACACACACACACACACACACACACACACACACACACACACACACGTGTGCATGAGAACCATGACAAACTCTAGGGAGCTGATTCCAGCACTCATAGTTCGATATAATCCCAGAGCCTATAGATATTTTTAATGCAGAAGCCACAAGATGGAACTAGACCCAACACAGCTACAAAAACCAAAGGAAAGGGAAGACGATATCCTTTTATATTGACCCCCTCCCCCCACTCACACACACAAAATACCGGTGAAAACTAACAAGGTATCTCCGAAGTAGTGCTCTAAATAGAAAAGCAGTTAAAACAAGCAGAGATATCCTCATGTGAGTGTTTCCCCTTCTCTGAGAACCTGGCCGAGGCTGGGAAATGTCTCAGTGTGGGGCACTGCCAAGGCTCCCACCCAGAGGTGTGCTCACATTGACAGTTACACTTAGCGGAATCCCCACAGCATGTTTGGAGAAGCCACAGTAGGCAGGAGGTCTTTATTTCCGAGCCCTGTGGCATTAGATAAAAGGCATTTCAAATGGTTTTCACACTCCAGCCTTATGGGGCCTTCACAGTCTTTAGGAGCTTCCTACCTTGCCTAAGAGCCTCAGGATGACAGGGGTCAGCGGGATTCTATAGAGGCCCTGAGCGATGACAAAAATGATGGTACTCATTGCTTCCTTACCCACAACTGTCATCAAAACACAAATTATGCCGGAGACAAAACAGCTTTTTCTGAGATTCCAATGTTTGGAAAATTCCAGAGACGGCCACGAAAGCATAACCTTCTTCATTGTTCTGGAGTCCTGGGCCTAGTGGCTGAGCTCCCTCCAAAAGCTTCTAATTCAATTGCCCGAACCCAGATGCAGAGAACTGTGAATGGGAAAAGCTGAGGCCCCAGTCCCAGTGGCACAGTGTGAATCTGAGCTCAGATATTATGTTTCAAATGCACCACACCGTGCTTCCATTTCAACTGCCTGTCAGAAAAATGCCCACCTACCCCTTAGCTTCAAAGAGCTTCAAGTAAGGAAAAGGGCACTTTCAACGCCTCCCAGAGGAGCTGGTGGCTCTACATTTTAAAAAACACAAATTTGCCTAGGTCGATTTCAGCATCCTGGGCATGATAAATTGCACACCCTTGGCAAAGTACGCAGTGTGTGTCCTAATTAATTAGCTGTGTGAAACATAAGGCAGATTGGACCAGAAACAAAGAATGAGACTTCAGGGTTCATGGTAAAGATTCGAATTAGTTTCCAAAGAAATGTATTAATTGCCTCTGGTAGTTTGCTCCTCCCCTTCTGTTTCATTCTGCAAATACCATTACAAGCCTTTGTGTTCCTCTGGCCTTGTCAGGTTGCCTCTCAAGTTCCTGCTCTCTACAGTAATTTGATTCCCCTCCCTGGCTGGGTTCTCCCATCTACAGACACAGCCAGTGTTTCCTCCAGTATGTCCAATTCACAGATAATTAGTGCAAACTGAAAACATAATCTGCTCACGATAATTGACTCTATATGAAGGCAGTGTTAAAAGGGGGGGAGGAAAAGGGAAAAATGATAACTAGGACTTCATGAATTTGCAGATTACTCGCTTATTTCTTGGTTCAAATTGAAATCACAGAGGACTAATCCCCCTTAACATCTATGGGGTCACTACTAGCAATTCTGATGATGGAGGAAGAGGCAAAAACAAAAAACAAAACAAAACAAAACAAAAACCAGCATTGCACTGTACTTTCCCAAAGTGCAGAACATAATTGGAATTATTCTAAAAGGTTGCTCAAACTAAGCAGCCAACAAAGCATTTTCCATGCAAGCACGAGGCCCTGCATGAAAAACTGGGTGTTTGCAATCTGAGCACTGGGGAGGAATAGTGGTAGGATTCCTGAGACTCACTGGCCAACCAGCTTTGTCTAATCAGTGAGCTCCAGGCCAGTGAGAGGCAGTCTCAGAAAACACAAGGTCGGAAGCTCCCAAGGAAGAATAATAACTTGGCCTCCATACACATGCGCAAACATGCATGTGCGCACACACGTGCACACGCATATTAATAACAGTAAGTATCTGTTCTCATCACAGGAGGCAACCTAGAACTCGGCAGTTTCTCACCGAAGACACAGTGGTAAAATAGGGGTCAATTGCATTTCTGTCTTGTCCATACTGACAAGAATTTAACATAGCCTCTAAATGTTCACAGATGAAGTATAAACTGGCACAAACTTTCTGTACCTTCTCTTCCTGGGTTGATTCCAGGAGGTTAACCAGAGAGGCTGCATTAGTGTTTGCATCACTGAAAGAATAGCTAATAGACAAAGCTTGAGGGAGGAAAGGGTTTGTTCGGCCTACACTTCCAGGTCACAGTCCATTGTTGACTGAACTCAGGGCAGGAACTGAAGCAGAAGCCATGGAGGAAAGCTGCTTATTGGCTAGATTACTGGCTCGGCTGGTTTTCTTATATCCCAGGTCTACCTGCATAGGGCTGGTGCCACCCGTAGGGAGTTGGGCCTTTCTGCATCAGTCAGCAATCAGGAAAATGCTATGCAGACTACCCAGAGGCCAATAGATCATTTCAGTTAAGAGTCCCTCTCCCCAGGTGACTTGAGGATATCAAGTTGATAATAAATACTAACAAGGACAATGGAGAAAGGCAGAGTCAGAAGGAGCAGTTCTATCGATGGCAGAGGGACTGTGAGGGAGCAGGAATTCACAAGCAGCACACTGTGCAGCAGAGGCCATGGTCTGAGGCACAGGCAGAGGTACCCTTCCAAGACAACCCCTAATGACCTAGCCAGGCTCTGCCTCTAAGCCCCATCCTTCAATCGCATTCATAACAGGAGCCTGTAGGGAACATTCCAGAATCAACCCATAAAAAGAACCGATAGAGATTTGCTGCAATGAGGTTTGTCAGTGTCATTTACACAGATAGAAAACTTGGAGGGAGATGCCCAACTTAAAAAAAAAAAATCTGTTTAAGTCAGTCACATTATAACCACAAAGTTCATGTAATACACAGATACTTAAAGTGGCATTTAAAATGGTAATTAGATATAGAGAGTATGCGCACAATGGGAGGAGTCACAACTGGCCTTTTAATAAAAAAAAAAACATTGGGTTCCTGTTCCCTGATTTGTGACAGTGAAAAGAAAAATGTTCAGCTCTTTCCATCCAACACATACTTGTAGTGAACAATTCTCACAACACATTATATATTTAAAGTGCTACTTAATTATGATGGATTTTTAAAATAAGCCTAGTTGCCAGTTACTAAATGGGGAAACCCATTAGTCAAGTTTTGTTCATTGTTTCTAATAGTTTCAGGAAAATATATCAGTTTTAGAGGCCCCAGTTCTGGGCCAAAGTGAGAAATCAGCACCACATTTGACAGACCTCGTTTTAAAGCATACAAAGAGAAGCTGCCATAAAGCTGAGATCATAAAAATGTCATTTGCCTAGCCCTCCCATTCGTGTCCTGTCCAGCCCTCACTGGCTGTTAAGGTAATGTTTGGAAAGAACACATTCCCTTCTCTGATAATCAAAATGCCTCTTCTTCTCCATCTGCCTCATAACAAGAGTCATAATCCTCTTTTTATGATATCACCATAAAAGACATCAATAGAACAAAAAATACATTGCTCCTGGTAATAATGGCATTTGTTATGGAAATGGTAGGGGTGTTCCCATGTAGGTGCAATCCACTTTAATTAAATTTTGTCAAAGAATACATTTTCAAAACATCTAAATCAGATATTTCAGAGCCATGAACTTGCTGTCATGAGGAAAAAATGCACCTTGGGGATTAAGCCTGGGGCTGAATCAATTTTCTTATTAAGAGCCTGGATGACTCAAGACATTTTTAATGGAAGCTAAGCCAAACCTCTGGCCTTAAGTTCAAGCCTGGCAGACTGAGAGCTTTTTAGGCTAAAGAGATGAGGACAGATAGACAGTAAGACATTGCCCAGCTTCCTTCAGGCTCCTGGTGGTGCCCACGATTCCAAAATACTACCTTAGGCTCTCTGCATCTATATCCATGGTGCACTTGAACCACAGACACAGAGAGAGAACAGGCAACCTATGGGCTTACCGCATAAACCAGGTTCCTAGAATGATAAAGACCTATGAAAAAATAGCAGTGAGGATACTGGCAAAGGAGGAAAGCATGGCTCTCTTTTCTAGTATTGAATCTTTACAATAATGGGTGTTAGTAAAATGAAGAAGTGTAGATATAAAAAGTGGGCGTGGCAAAATACAGGGCTTCCTACAATGTTGCTTCCATTATACTCTCAAAATGAGATTTCTTTTTAAATGGTCACAAAGACTCTAAAGAGTTTATAGTTGTCTTGGGTTTGATGAACAGAGTGAGGTTTTGCCTTTTAACTTTTCCATATACTCATAGCTTCCTGCAATGAGCAGATTTAAGAGCTGGTTAATGAGGAAACAATGCTGCATCTTGTTTTAAAGAAACAGTCAGATGGTCTTGAGAAAGTACAGTAATGAATGTGGGATTAGAAAATGCTTTGGTCGAGGGCAACTAGCCAGGCTTCTGTCTTTGTTGACCTGTTTGGTTCTAAACCAAGGCTCTCAACCAAGGCAGTTTATATGTAGCTATTACCTTTGCACTGAATCATTCCTTCCTGGAAGGAGGCTCCTTGAGACTTAGGAATTAAATGAAATTTTTAATGTTTAGGAAAGGAAGTATATAAGTCTCAGGAAGATCCAGAAACTTAGGAAATTCACATAGACCTGTCCCGAAGTTATACAAGCAGAAATGACTGCCAGGGAGAGACGACAGCAAAAAGTTTTTAGGTTGGTCTCTCCTGGCTCACATCTGGCTTGGATCAGGGCTGATAGCCTGCCACCCTCTTCTCCAGCAGTCTGCCTCCCAAGAGTTACATCATGGCTTGTACATGCAGCGGTAAGCACCATCCTCTACTTTGCATGGCTACCCTGCCTTTACCCATGACACAGAGGCAGACCGTCTCAGGGAACCGTTCTGTGAGTTCCCACAACCTCCACCCCTCCCATGGAGCATGACTCATCTAATCGGAAGTTTTTAGGCCCTGACATGGCGCCTGACCTCCCCTTGAAAGCATAGCAAGTCAAGTCACTGGTCAGCTTTTCTAGGTGGCTTCTGCTTTCAGACCAGAGGGCAGAGAGAATACACAGTTCTTCGTTAAAGTCCTCCATGAAAGCATACATATCTGTCCTAGAAGGAGGACGAACACTGACCACCAACCACCTGGCTTAACTGCTCCAAAGTGGCTCTCATTATAGAGCCAGTAACCTCCATGGAGAGAACATTGGAGATGTCTCAGCTTGAGTTTGAGCACAAGGCAGGTTGACAAGAGGTCAGCAAACACACAGGTTCAACTCAGTTCTCAGTGTTGTCATCCCTGCTATTGGGCACCTTTTACCAGGGAAGCTGTGAACCAGCATCTATTTATACCAGTTAGGAAACTGACATCAGACCAATGAAACAATTCTACCTAACTCTAGTTTAGAAATTTTGCAGGAGTATGAGTAACAGGCTACTTTAAGGAGTGTAGATAACTCAAAGGCAGCTGTTTCACCAAAAAGAGAAAACAAAAACAAACAAACAAACAAAACCCCACCCCAGCCTGAATGACCACTCAGGAAAGCTACATTCTTGGGGCTCCTTGTATAATTTGCAGTCTCCCCTTCCCAGCTATTTTGACCACTTACATCACCATAGAGAGGGACCTTTTGAATCACTGAAGTTTCAGGAGCTCTCTGAGATGTGTAAGTTTTGAATGCTTTCTGGACTTTGTAAATTTCAAGGAGTGTTAGGAGCCTCCCTCTAGGAAGGAATATGTCAATTCTGAAGAAATAGCTCCATAATTCCTGTCTTTGCTGTCAGCCTTAGTTCACATCCAAATGCTCAGTTCAGATGGAAGCCAGACACGTTTCCTTTAACCTAAGTATTTCTGAGCCCCACATTCGCTTCTATACTTGCTCAGGACCAGATGACTGGCTCTTTAAAGCGAGATGCAATACTGCTTCCCCATTTACCAACTGGTTAAGTCAAGACAAAGACAAATTAGATAATTACCTGCCCTTCCTGCTGTGACTCAAGGCTACAGTTGACATCTGGACCCAACCTCTGGGGCTTATAATGCCATCATCAATGGCCCTCAATGAAGCCATTCTGGGAGCTAAAGAAAAGGTCTCCACAAAATAAATTAAAAAAAAAAAAAAGGAAATCACAGCAAGACATTTGGTGTCTCCAGAAGCTAGAAGCAGTCCGGAGTTAGCTAAGCTCTTCCTCTCCTGCCCTCATCAGCTGCACAGACAAGAGACTCCAGAGAGTTTCCAGGAAGGGTCACATTTCAATTTTATTCCCTCTTCTGGCCCTCACAAGTCATCAGTCACATTACCTCTGAGAAGTGATGTGTTTTCAGTAATCTGCTTAGTGTTTGCCAACCACCATCCTAAAACACAGGTGGTGATAAGTATGTTATCAAGACTGACAAGTATTAAGGCCTGAAGCAAAGACTTGGGTGCCAAAAAAAAAAAATCTCCCCAAGAAGGGGCTCTGGGAAACACCACAGGGACCAGGCAGTGGCTATGGGAAGAGAAGGGGATGAGATGCCAGAAAGTGGATAAAGTTTAATCCCAGGCACCTCTGATAGCCAGAGAGCTAGTCAGTCTGAAGAGAAGAAGGCATTCATTTTTTCTAGAACTCATTGGCACAGGAGACAACTTCCTGAACAGAACACCAACAGCACAGGCTCTAAGAGCAACAGTCAATAAATGGGACCTCATGAAACTGAAAAGCTTCTGTAAAGCTTTCTGTTAAGCAAAGGACACCGTCATCAAAACAAAACGACTGCCTACTGATTGGGAAACAATCTTCACCAACCCTTTATCTGACAGAGGGCTAATATCCAGTATATACAAAGAACTAAAGAAGCTGAAAAGCAGCAAACCAAGTAATCCAATTAAAAAATGGGGAACAGAGCTAAACAGAGAATTCTCGATAGAGGAATATCGAATGGCAGAGAAACACTTAAAGAAATGCTCATCATTTAGCCATCAGGGAAATGCAAATCAAAACGACCCTGAGATTTCACCTTACACCCATCAGAATGGCCAAGATCAAAAACTCAAGAGGCAACACATGCTGGAGAGGTTGTGGAGAAAGGGGAACCCTCCTCCACTGCTGGTGGGAATGTAAACTGGTACAACCACTTTGGAAGTCTATCTGGCGCTTTCTCAATTAGGAATAGTGCTTCCTCAAGACCCAGCTAAACCACTGCTAGGTATATACCCAAAATTTGCTCAAGTACACACTGGGATATTTGCTCAACCATGTTTATAGCAGCTTTATTTGTAATAGCCAGAACCTGGAAACAACCCAGATGTCCATCAACGGAGGAATGGATACAGAAATTGTGGTATTTTTACACAATGGAATACTACTCAGCAATCAAAAAGGAGGAAATCATGAAATTTACAGGCAAATGGTGGGATCTAGAAAAGATCATTCTGAGTGAAATATCCCAGAAGGAGAAAGACAAACATGGTATATACTCACTTATATAGACCTATAAGATATGACAAACATAATGAAATCTATACACCTAAAAAAGATAATCAAGAGAGCAGACACGGGGTAAGATGATTAATCCTCATTTAGAAAAACAGATGGGATGTGCATTGAATGTATGACAGGAGTCTACCGCAGAAGGCATCTGAAAGACTCTACCTAGCAGTGTTCCAAAGTAGATACTAAGACTCATAACCAAACCTTCGGCAGAGTACAGGGAATCATATGAAAGAAGGGGAGTTAGTATGATGTGGAAAGGATAGGAGCTCCAGAAGGACCAAATATATCTGGGCACAGGGTCTTTTCTGAGACTGACATGCAACCAAGGACCATGTATGAATGTAACCTAGAACCTCTGCTCAGATGTAGCCTGTGGAAGCTCAGTGACCAATTGGTCTCCCATAATGAGGGGAATAAGGACTATTTCTAACAGGAACTCAATGGCTGGCTCTTTGACCTCCCCACCCCCCAAGGGAGGAGCAGTCCTGTTAGGCCACAGAGGAGGACTTTGCAGCCAGTTCTGAAGATACCTGATAAAACAGGATCAGATGAATGGGGAGGAGGTCCCCCTTTATCAGTGGACTTGGAAAGGGGCAGGGTGGAGATGAGGGAGGGGGGTGGTATTGGGAGGGAATGAGGTAGCGGGATACAGCTGGGCTGAAGAGTTAATAAAATGTAACTAATAAGAAAAAAAATTAAATTAAAATTAAAAAAAAAAAAGAAGGCATTCACTTAACATCTCCTGCCAGTCACTGGCTAAGAGCTTTGCAGGGGGTTGGGGTGGGCGGGGAGATCAATGGCACTGCCCAAATCCCTGAGAATGTCCCTGGAAGAAAGCAGATTGGCGCCAGGCAGGAAGTAAAAGAAGACTATGCAGAACACAGGTAAGGCCTTGAGTGATAGGCTTGACCCAAAACCACTGCAGTTTATGGGGAGGTTTAAGGGCAAAGGTAGTGGGGTTCCTAGGCAAGCTTTTAAAGTCACAAAGAGTAAACAGTGCTGCTTTTTTTATTGAGATCAACAAACTTTTCCTATAAAATACCTATGTTTTGCCGGGACAGGCGACTTGTGTCAAACTTGCAATTCTTCTGCCTCAGTTGTCACAATGCTGCAGTTGCAGCTACCACACCCAGTTAAGGACAAAATCCTTAATCTACTAGGAATATTCTAACCAAGTATCACAGGCCAGGTTTGCATAAAAACAGGAGACATATGTTGTCTATCATTTTGGAGGGAGCTGCTGTGTCCAGGCTGTGGCAAGGACTCTGTTCCAGCTACCTTCCTGCTGGTGTTTCCACAGGCCAACAAGAGAATGAGGGAGCTCTCCAGGCAATTTTACGACAGCATCAACCATTCCTTAAAGCACTGGCTCATCACCTAGTTCCCTCCCAGGACCCCACCTCATAATGCTATCACCTTGGGGGTTGGAAATGTAGCGTGTGAACTTGAAGGGATCACAAACATTCAGTCCACCACAGCCAAGCAGGGGCATTCCGGCCTCTGCGAACCATAGGATGACTGAACCACAACCACTCTGCTTTTGTGTGATACTAGCCACAGACAATACATTGGCAAATGCACAACACTATGTTCCAATAAAGCTCTACTTACAAACCAAGAAGCAGGCCTAATGGTCATGGTGACTGGCTCTTGCAAAACAATAACGATGATTTAATAATCACAGACCGCATTAAGGTGCGGTTATCTGACTTATTCTCTAAAGGGAGGCATTGCCACTCTTATCTCACAAGAATGAGTTCAAGCTGCCAGTCTGGATCACATGCCCAAAGAAGCCCCTCTGGACACACACAGTATATACTCACTCATATAGACGTATAACATAGGATAAACCTACTAAAATCTGTACATCTAAAGAAACTAATCAAGAGGGAGGACCCTGACTAAAACGCTCAGTCCCCATCCTGAAAAGCAAAGAGGATGGATATCAGTAGAAGAAGAAAACAGGAAACAACCTAGGAACCTGCCACAGAGGGCCTCTGAAAGCCTCTGCCCTGCAGACTAACAAAGCAGATGCTGAGACTTATGGCCAACTGTTGGACAGAGTGCATGGAATCTTATATAAGAAGTGGGAAATAGTAAGAGCTGGAGAGGACAGGAACCACACAAGGAGAGCAATGGAACAACAAAATTTGAACACAGGGAACTTCCCAGAGACTCATAATCCAACCAAGGACTATTCACGGAGATAACCTAGAACCTCTGCACAGATGTAGCCCATGGCAGTTTAGTGTCCAAGTGGGTTACGTAGTAATGGAAAGAGGGACTGCCTCTGACATAATCTGATGGCCTGCTCTTTGATCACCTCCCCCTGAGGGGGAGCAGCCTTACCAGGCCACAGAAGATAACAATGCAGCCACTCCTGATGTGATCTGATAGACTAAGATCAGAAGGAAGGAGAGGAGGACCTCCCCTATCAGTGGACTTGTGGAGGGGCATTCGTGAAGAAGGGGGAGGAAGGGTGGAATTGGGAGGGGAGGAAGGAGGGGCTTATGGGGGGATACAAAGTGAATAAACTGTAATTAATAAAATAAAAATAAAAATGGAAAAAAAAGCCCCTTTGTTTATGGCAAAACAGCCAGGACACACACTCAGATCAAGATGACACCAAAACAATCTATGCTCTACACTAGCCAAATAGCATAATGAGTTTCTAAAACTACTGGGTATGGTAGCTTACACCTGTAATCCCAACACTCAGGAACCTAAGACAGAAGAGTCACTGTAAGTTCAAAATCAGCCTGGACTACATCGTGAGTTCAAGGGTAGCCTGGGCTATGTAGTGAAGTCTATTTCAAACAATCAATTTTTTTTTCTTCTGAAAGTACAGGAATGCTTTATTAAGTGAAAATCTGAGATGTATGATATAAATGCTATGATCTTGGATATATTTTGTAATGTCTATAAATTGGGGAATGAATATCAAGGCTTTGGTGTTAATTTCTGAGAGCTGTATTTTCATAATTGTGTACTTGTCTCAACTTTCCATACATTTATACTAAACACATAACTTTCATGAAAATGAAAACTTATATTTAAAAAAAAATCCTAGGCCTCTAGGAGAGTATTCATTGCTATTTGAAATGAGAGGAGGCCATCTAAGATACTCGAGAAAGAAAATAAGCACGGCTTATTTGATACCTTTCAGACATTAAAAAATATTGGGTCGTGTTACTTAGGTAACGGATTTTAGCTTTTCACTTAATGAAAACCCAGGAAGTCCCCGTCCACATTGCAGTTTACGTGACGCGTCTCTGACATCGTGTGGTGAAAACACGGAGACTGACCCTGGTGCGACGTCACAGTGCAGAAGACAATCTCCACAACTCTCTGCGCTAATAAGTGCTTAACAAGAACACCACAGAAACCTAACCTTTAGAATGTGACAAATACTTCAGAGTAATGTCAGAGAGAGAGAGAGAGAGAGAGAGAGAGCACCACAGATGAAACCCATTCAGAATGTCACTTGTAGTTGTGCTGTTACTACAAAAAACCATAAGCTAGAGGTGTGTGTGCCCTGTGGTGTCATTGATAGGACAGTACAGAGTGGGGAATGAAATTTGAATGGGAGAATTATCACTGAACTTGAGAGCGAGCCGGGGGACGGCCATGAACTTGTGCTGCAGCATGCAGTGTACTTGAAATAGTTGCTGTGCTTGAGGCTGGGTTATGTATGTCTCTTTTATAAAGAGACAGTGTGTCAGATCTGGGGACCTTTCCAGTGATGACAAATAGCTCTCCCGGTATGGCAGCAACAGATATCTTCTTTTCAAATAAACACACTTAATCTGACCCTTCAAGGTTAAGAGTGAGAAAGTGTCTGCTTCTCTGAAGAGATCTGTGTGCTCAAGAGCACTTTTAAGCCCGTTCCTATCACCGTGTGATGCTTCTGGCTAACTCGGTTAGTACACACAGCAGTCAGTGGAACGGCATTCACACGCGCGCACTTAAACCAAAGTCTCCGGCACGCTTAAAAAATCTTCCAGTGAAGTTTCAATGGGTTAGGGACACATTTGTTTAAAGTTGTAAAGATGAAATATCTTCCAATTAGTTTGCAAGAATAACTGTCTGACATGGAGAAGATGGAAATTTACTAGCCCAGTTTCAACAGAAGTCGTTGCATAATTGTTGGATGGCACTGAAAAATGAAATCATGACTGAGTAAAGACCGTCACCAATGCCCTTCTTCTACTGGGACCAACATCTCTGTGAGAAATCCTTTTAAACCCTGACAGCCATTAGAACTAAGAATATTTCTTAAAACTAAACTTAGAACTTCAATACCTCACTATATCAAGCATTAAAATTTTATAAATAATGAAGATATTCTATCTTAATACTTACTGTACACTAGTATTAATAACTTCAATATCAGCAAAGAAAGTGGCACAGAAAAAGAATTTTTAACTCCAGCAATTTAGGGCACTATCGGTGTTATCTTAAATTGAACTTTTTGGGTATATAAAATAATACATAAGTATATTGCATCTATATTTTATCTATCATAATACATTTGGAATATTAATATGTGCAAATTAGAAATTTTATATAAGGGCTGAGCATGTGGCTCAGTGGCTAGAGCACTTGCCTAGCGTGCACAAAGCCCTGGGTTCAATCTCTATTACCCTATAAATTGAGAGTGGTGGCACATTCCAAGAATGTCATACGCTCATGCTCTTACATTTCCCTCTGCGCTTTGAATCTTGCCGTCCCTGGGTCTAGAACATTCTTTCTGCCCCTGCTCATGGGTCAAGCCATTCTGTTTCCTTTCAGAAAGTTCCTCAAGTCTTTACCAATGTCTCACCAGAGAAATATCTCAATAAATATTCTTAGATTACAAAGTCCCATAATATTTTTATGTCCCCAGAGAGGCTGTATTTTTGCATCTGAAGTTTTCATTCTAGTGTTTAGTACAGAAGAAGACACTGATCCCAAGGCCGAGGCAGAGGAACAGATATCGAATTAGAGCAGGGCTGTCGGCGGCACAAGCTGATTGACATCCAATAGTCAAAATTAAAATTGGCTTCTCCAGTGGCTATTGAAGTCTACTATTACTGAACTGGCCACTAGCTACAGACAAGTTTGTTTTTGTTTCCTTTTAAAAGAGCATGGTGCTAGGAAGGAGTGAGAAGACGTAGGAGGAGCTAGGGTATCATTAGAGTGCTGACTATGATCAAAAAAATTTAAAATGTTATATTAAAATATTTTATACAGCCCCATAGTTCCTACCTCTTCTACTAAGTGCCTATTTTATTTACTTTTTGAGAATGCCTTGTGTGAATACTCTATTTATATCACCCCTTCTCTCTCTCCTCTTCCAACTCCTCCTCTGTTCCTCAACTCCTCAAATAGATGGCTTCTTATACTTAATTATATAAACGTGCACATGCACACACACACACACACACACACACACACACACAAACGGAACCTCCAAAGTTTATTTAGTGGTTGTTCATATCTGTTTAAGGCTGAACCTTAGGATAACCTGGGGACCCTGGAGAAGAATGACTCTCCTTCATTCAACAACCATAAATTGCCTATGACTTTCCATCAAGGGGAGGAGCCTTCTTAAAACTCCACTGCATGTGTTTGCATGTCAATTAGTGTTGTCACTTTTCACTCCTTGTTAAGACATCTATATTGTTGAGATGTCCTGAGAAAAGCTTCCTTGTCATATATTCAAGACAAAGTCTCCCAGCAGACATTCTGGTCCCCACTGATTACTTATGAGAAACAGCCTTTTGGACATAATACAGGATTGAGATTATTCACTCATTTGAGAACCACCTTTGATATCTGCACTATGTCTCTTGGGTCCAATATTTAGGAAAGAATGATGTAATGCCTTCGCAACAGCATTCTGCGTAGAGGTGGCCTATCTGTTACAGTGTCTATTAGAGTGAGGATAACAGAACATAGAGAAATCATTTTTATATTAGTCCTGTCATCCTATGCATTTATGATTTCTCCTGGTTTGCCACCATTACAAGTCACAGAATTTCCCACAAAAAGCCACCCAAGCTATTGATTGAAAAAGTTAACTGTTCAGGACCAAGGACAGAGCTTGACATGTGCTTGGAAATGCCAGTTAGGGTCCAGTTTAATGAAAAATTTTCATAACATTTTGATTTGTAGAGTGTAGATTCAGATATTCAATAGCACAACACAGTCTTCTATAAGCACCCTGAATATGGTGAGAGTGGGGACATAGAGCACAGGTACACTGTCATGTGACTGTGGCCATTGGCCCGGTCCAGATACATTCCTCTGCTGACCCTCGATGATCTTTGGAAATTTGTCTACCATGCCCAAGTCACACACAGAGATAAGCTAATACTTGTTTGGAACACAAAATTGAAAATATTCCAGAGATTATGATTCTCTTTTGCCTTGGGCTATGCCTGTCCAAATTGAATTTACTTGAACAACGGGATAGCTATTACAAGGCTCTCTTTCAGCGCTGTACTGTAATGAGATGGCTTTGGGTACTATTAAAAGTTAAATCAGTCGACAGATGAAATATTAAAATCACTAGAGAATTGGCCCGATGTGCAAAATATTAACACTGTAAGCTCTAAATCAGACACTGAACATGAGTTAAGTCAAAGCCATTAAAACAAGATGGGGAGCTTGGCCCTGAACTTTGGAACCAAACTGGGGGAGTGCTTTCTGGAAGCTCCACCTTCCCTCTCACTGCAGCTGTGTTGTGAGATCCACATGGAGGCTGTCTCCAGATGTGGGCACTGGAGAGACTTCTCAGGGAATCCAGAGAAGTCAGGGGACCAGGGCTTCAACTCTCGATCATTCCATTTCCTGTCAAACCATGACGTCCTTGAGAAGACAGACTGCAATCAACCCTTGTTGTATGTCCAACATATATACAGATTCCCTCCCCTCCCCCTGCTTTGCAGTCCACTGGACTAACCCACTTACTTGTCAACACTGTGTTTCCTTCAATGTAAGTGCAAACTCTACTCCTTCCATAAACATTCTTAGGTGATTATGCTGGAACCCTCTCTCCTCACAGGTGGTCCTTCCGCCCATGACTTGTGGTATGTGCACAACTTGGACCTCTCCCCCATTCTGACTTGAATTACAGTTAGTTGTGTAGACACTATCAGTAACTTAATTTAGATCCTCCCAGAACCATATCCTGGAAAGTGATACATGAGAAAATGACATATTTCATATACAGCAAGAATAAAGGTCAGAAAGACCAGCTAGTGACACCAAAAATTATTTCACTGATAATACTTGATCCCAGAAGCACATTTTGAGAAATGATTTCAAACATAACCTCAGTACCACCTGCATAACATGCAAGGGAGCTCTGGTGTACATAAGAACCTTCCAAACATGTACTTGAGTGATGCATGGTGGTGCACACCTATAATCCCAAAACTCTGGAGGATGAGGCAAAAAGACTGTAAGTTCAACACCAGCGTGGATGCTGAGCAAGGCCTGGTGGCCCCACAAATTTCATTGGATCTCTGATCTGACAGGCCCCTGTAGTCTTCAAAAGCATAAGACATTAACATGTATATTTAGCCCTTGGTATTTTAGTGTTATTTCCTATGACAGCCCAAGAACTAACCCTAAGAACTAAGTCAGCAGGTATGGGTAATTGAAAGCTAGCTGGGTGCATACAAGAAGGTCAGGAGTATGAAAGACACTTCAAAACAAAGACTCGGCTCAGACACAAGCCTTGGAGCTCAGTTATCAATGTGAGACAGAGAAAAGGTGATGTGTACCACCCAATAGGAAAGGGAAGCAATATTTATTGAGAACTTACTATGTGTCCTATTTTACTAAGGTTTTTAAAGGTTTGCTTATTTTTATCATATTATGTGCACATGCTCGCTTGTCTGTATGTGCATCATCTGCGTGCAGGTGCTTGTGGAGGCCAAAAAAAAAGGGTGTTAGATCCCCTGGAACTGAGTTACAGATATGTGTGAGCTGCCTGATATGGGTGCTGGGAACTAAAGCTGGGTCCTTTGCAAGAACATCAAGTATTCTTGAGCATTGGGCCATCTCTTCAGTCCTATGCCATGCATTTTTAAATCAACTTTATTAGGGTATCATTTACATATAATAAAATACACATATTTAAAGTGCACCATCTACCAGTTCTGACCATCATGCATTCCCAGAAAATTACCATCACAATCACTCAAAGATTATCTTGAGGTCTAGGGAGATGGCTCAGTAAGTAAAGTGCCTACTGTTCAAGCATGAGAATCTGAGTTCAAATCCCCAGAACTTAGGTAAACTTCAGAGATGCTGACTCCAGTACTCGGGAGACAAAGGCAGGTAGATTCTTAAAGCTCACTGCCTAGACAGTCTAGCCAAGCCAATGAACTCTAAGTTCAGTGGAAGACTCTGTCTCAAGACATAAAAGTGGATACTGAAGAAAATAAAACGAAAATAAAAAGTGGATACTGATGTTGTCTCTCTCTCCCACCTCTCTCTGTCTCTCTCTTTATCTCTCTCTCTCACACACACAAACACACACGCAGTGTGGGAGTTATAGGTGAACATGCACAGCCACACCTGGCTTTTTTTTTAACATGGGTGCTGAGGAGTTGAATTCAGGTATTCATAAATTTTACCCACTGAGCAATTGCCTCTGCCCATGCCACACATTTTTAATTTGTTTAATTTTATTGACTACTCAACAGAGAATTTAGGAGGAGGAGGAGGAGCAGTAGGAGTATTTTACTTTTTGGCAACAGTGAGGTTCAAAGGGGGAAGTGACTTGTTTACATTCAAGTCACCATAGCAGTAAGGGCAAGCTATAGACATCAACCCTGATGTTGTGTTCTTTCTATCACATCATCTGCTCACTTTATTGACTCATCAATGAAGACTTAATATTGAACCCAGAGAAATGTGGTATTCCTTCTAAACTCCTGGTCTTTACAATTACCTATTCCAGAAAGGCTGGTGACCAAATGGAAAGATGGAACCTCAGAGAGAGGGGAATGCTGGCTCATAGAGGACTTTCCTAGCGGATGGCAGAGAGCTTTCCTATTTACCAGAGAAACTATTGAAAGGAAAGGACTTGTACCCATCAGTGTGGGGTATGTGCTTTTGGAAGATGTAATCAATTGCCTTCTGTTGGGATGAAAACACAGCCAGTTCGTAATGAACACAAAGAAAAGAAAGAGCCATGTCCTTCTATCATTTTCTGAGAAGGGTTTTAAGCCTTAGCATCCAAGCATTCAGGTGAGTTTAGGATCTCATATAAAATCAACCCTAATGCTGACCAAGGCAATGCAATCAATTAAAATGTGGTAAATACCACTCCACACGGACTCCAGAACTCACAAACTAGAGAATTAATTCACTGGAACAAGGAAATAAAGGAACTGTAGGGGTTGAGGTCAAATCTTTAGTGGAATTCTAAAGGGAAGAATTGGCCTGGAGAGCAAATCTTTTAGTACTTACAATGCAAACTCTGGCTAATGTCTAGAAATGAAGGCCATTAAAGCCACATTAAGAAGGCCATGTTTACATTTCTGTAGTCCACCAGATGCCTCCACTCATACACAGGGTCCCCTGTGTATATCATGGTCTTTAGTGCTTGTCAATAAGAAATGCACCTGAATTTCACTAAACTGCAATTCTGGAAACAAGCAGAATATCCCTGGAGTTCCTGAGAGCATGTGGGAGAAAACCCACTACAAACACAGCAGGAAGCAGAGGTGATGTGTTTTAGTTCTTGACTCGGTTCCTCTAATGGTCACCTGACTCTCTAGTAGATACTGGGAGTGGTCTGGGAAGGCATCTAAGGTGACTTTATAACCTCTTCCTCCTGACAAGGGAAGTGAGTCCTTCTTGGAACTTGTTGCAATCTGTGTTTCTTTGATGCAATTTTCTGCACTGTGTACAGCAGAAGGATGACCATCTTTACTTAGCATGACGGCATAAGCACCTAAAGAATATCTGAACAGGTGTTCCCTTTGAGAGGAGCAGAGTCTGGAACTACTAATACTGAGCCAAGCCTGTTTTACAGTAATACTGAAACGACAACTGTTGCAAAAGAAACAGCCTAGCAAGAGGCCAAGAGAGTCTCAATTTATTTCCACAAATATAACATTTAGGGACACATGGATTAAAGAAGCAAGGAGGGGCATGGGAAGAGGTGACTGGGTGCAGAGTGAAGTAAAGAATCTGGTGGTCTACACATGTGCCATCACAGCTCTGTGCAGCAAGCTTGCTCAGAAGAGCTCTGGGGTTGCCATCTTGGCATTGCGATGTCAAAACAGACTCAAGGATCATGAGCTCTGGTTTAAAAAAGTTTGAACTAGACCCTCCATGTGTCTAAGGGAACATGAGACAGTTGTTCCCATCATGCCTCACAAGCTAAGAGGTTGTTACAGCAAAGCTAGTCTGAGCCTCACTACCCATCTAAAGTTGGTGATGTTTTTACTTTTTTAATTTTATTTTATTAATTACACTTTATTCACTTTGTATCCCCCCATAAGCCCCTCCTTCCTCCCCTCCCAACTCCACCCTCCCTCCCCCTTCTTCACACATGCCCCTCCCCAAGTCCACTGATAGGGGAGGTCCTCCTCTCCTTCCTTCTGATCTTAGTCTATCAGATCACATCAGGAGTGGCTGCATTGTCATCTTCTGTGGCCTGGTAAGGCTGCTCCCCCCTCAGGGGGAGGTGATCAAAGAGCAGGCCAATCAGATTATGTCAGAGGCAGTCCCTCTTCCCATTACTAGGTAACCCACTTGGACACTAAACTGCCATGGGCTACATCTGTGCAGGGGTTCTAGGTTATCTCTGTGCCTGGTATTTGGTTGGAGTATGAGTCTCTGGGAAGACCCCTGTGTTCAAATTATTGAAATAGAATCACATGGATTGACCCCTCCATTCCCTCCTCTAACTCTTGTCAGGTACCCTCCCTGGGGACACTCCCATGTCTCCCCACTCTCAAGTTGATAATCTCTTTTTTATTATATTTGTTACATATGTGTGTGAACAAATAAATAAAGAGAACCCAATGAGTCTGTTTTTGTTGTTTCTGTATTTATAGCTTCAAGGCTGGCAACTCTTCATTGAAGAGCCAGTTAGGGGATCTGTCCCTGGGAGACACTAATTCTCCTTCTCATGGCAGTCAGTAGTTGCCTGTAGTTCTTTGTCTAGGAGCTGGCCCCCATGAAATTTCTGCCTTCCCTGTTAGCATGTCCATCGATACTGACGTTGTTCCAATGTTATTTATGTAGCCGTTTCCAGGAGAGACTGTTCCCACAGCAGCCCTCCTGGTGTTCTGGCTCTTATTGTCTTTCCAGCTACTCTTCTGCAACATCGGGCCATAGATGCAGAAGCTCTGATGTAGATGTATCCTTTGCGGCTGTGCTCCTCACAACTCATTGATCTCCGCATTGTGTCCAGTGGTGGTTTTCTGCAAAGGCCTCCATCTGCTGTAAAAAAGAAGCTTCTTTGATAAGGGGTGAGGGTACACACACACACAGGAAAGGTGAGCCGCACAGCAGTCGGTGATTAAAAACAAACAAACAAACAAACAAAAACCTAGAAATAATTAATGAGAGTGAATAGAACCAGGAATGTGTGCAAGCTTTATTCAGGTTCCCCATTTCGTTTATGTGTCTGTGCGATGCCTGTAATATAAGCATGGCACGTGTGAAAATAGTTTAGTTTAAAAGAAAAAGTGCTATTCAGTTGTATCCCTGTGAACACCCTGCTTCCAGTGCCCTGCTTGCTTCCAAAATTACAGCACAAATACATAGTAAAGGGGCTCCTGGTGAAAAAACACTTCACACCATTAACTGGGAGATTCGGAATAGCAAAATGTGCCTGCCACAGTTTTAATTCCTAAAAAATAAAATGAAATAAGGTGGCTATGACCTGGGGAGATTTAACTAAGAAGTAAAACGCTAAAATACACGGTGCTTTGGATACAGTGCTTCTGCTTGATTGTTTAGGTCGCTGTGCTTCATAACTGATGTTACAGGGCTAGAATGATTACATTAGTTAAAGTAAGATAGAAGGTGCTTGATAATTATTTATAATAATTACCAGCTCAACTATCAACCCTGGGTCTCTGGGAATAACCTTTATGATAACCACAGAGGGGACTGCAGCCAAAGCAATTTAACATTTTACTCTCCATCCATGGCTATTGAAGGACCCTAGTCTAGTCTTCACTCCTTTGTGGTGTCTGAAAATTAAGTCAAGGGCAAGTGTAATGGTTGAGTGGGCAAAGGTGCTTGCTGTGCAAGAGTAATAAGAGAACCCCTGTAAAGGTGGAAGTAGAGAATGGACTCCACAAAGTGAAGTCTCATCAAGAGCTATAAAGTTTGCATGCAAACCCAGCAATTACCTTCCTCTCCTTCTGGTCAGGTACCTTTTCCTATCCCTCAGACCACCCTGTTTAATTGCCCCATAAATTTCTGTAAACCTCAGGAAGGTGGTTTTGAGACCTGGTTTCCTATCTTCATGCTGGATCATTGCCCTACTTCCCTTTGTGTTGCTGTGATAAAGCCCTATCCAAAAACAACTTAAGAGTTGGTTTATTTACATTTACACTTCCAGGTAAAAAGTTAAGAGAAGTCAAAGAAACAACCCAAACAGGAGCTTGACATATAAATCATGGAGGAATGTTGCTTGTTGGTTTGCTAACCCAGGCTCATGCTTAGCTAGCCTTTTTATATAACGGAGAACCACTGACACAGGGAATGATGCTGCCCACAGTGGCCTAGACCCTCCTAAATCAATCAACAACCAAGACAACCACCAACCAACATGGCCCAAGAAGCCAATCCCTCAGTTGAGACTCTCCTCTCAGATGAATCTTGGCTGTGTCAAGTTGACAGTCAAAGCCAACTAGGGTGCTTATCTCAGAAGTAAATCTTTTGTAACAACTTGTCATTTCTGAGACTGACAAATTAGCTAAAACTCCACCTGGTATGCTGCTGGCTGAAGAAAGCTTGTTTAGAATACATACTTTTTCTAAATTATTTTTCACAGAAACTCTTTCATGGAAGAACATTTCTTTACATAGCTTGGAGCTGGTGTCACCAGGCACATGGTCTGGGAACTAAAGAAGTGAGGATATAAGGTGACACACACCCTCCTCCTGCTCCTATGAGCAGGCAACATGATCAGCCTGTCCAATTTTTCCTCAAGCCTCCTTCATTCCACCAGGCTCCTCTCCACACTCCCCTTTCTTTGTGTGGGTTTCAATATTCTGTTATATATTAGAAGACCTTTTGGGAATCCAGGGTGGGGGCTGTGCTGTGGAAAAGCAGCTACCTAAGCTGTTATCACACATCTCCTGAGTTTATCAGGATCAGGCTTTACTAACAAGAGAAAAGAAACAATTTGCTTTAATGGCACTAGACATTTTGTACTTCCTGCTTTCTTTCAAAAGGCCTTGACCACTCTGTTACTGGGTAGAAGATGATCCAGCAGGCCCTGCCCAGTCTCAGAGGCTATTGATCATCGTGTCTTCCATTATGGCTGCCCCTGTTTGTCGCAGTCATTAATCAGGCATTGCAGGGCAGTAGGCCCTGGCACACATTTGTCAATGATGCTCACTGTGGAAACACTTCAGAAAGTTTATGTATAGTTTAGACAAAGGCATGCAAGGTTTGCTTTGGACCATTGCCACCATGAGAGGACCTAACTGGGGTGGATTTCCAAAAATGGCTCAAATGACTCAGCAATGCCCTTTGTGAACACTTGTGTTTAGACCCTTCCCCCTCCATTTTAGATATGAGCTGCTCCATAACCGTTTTTCACCAGTTGTGTGATTGCTCTGCCACAGAGAGAAGTTGAAGGGGATGTGTAGAGAAACCACATGACACTAACTAGACTTTGCACTCCAAGTTAGCCCGGGCTTGTGGTCATGACAGTAGACAAGAAGTTTCCGAAGGATCCCACTTCCCATATATAACACCAATAACACACAACCATGGTGAGCAATCTCCATGTGTGATGTTTAATCTTGAGTGTCAGTCAGATATGATTTAGAGTCACCATAAAAACACTCCTCTGGATTGTGGAGTGTCTGGATGTGTGTATGATCACGTTTCATAAGAGGTTTACAGAGGAGAAGACATACTGACCTTGACTGTGGGCAGCACCATCCCCGTGGGCTGAGATCCCAGATGTAATAAAAAGGAGAAAGCTGGATGAGCGTTGGCATTCATCTCTCTGCTTCCTGACTACAGACAGAACATGACCTGCCACCCCATTCCCCCGCCATCATGTCTTCCTCGCCATGATGGACTGTACTTTTAATGAGCCAAAGCAAACCCTCCATTCCTTAATGGGTTGTCAGACATTCTGTCACAGAAGGGAGGAAGGTAAATAATGCCCCTTCTGTGTTGCCATATTAGTTTCATGACTGCCATCACCAAATTTCTAAGAAAACAACTTCAAGAAAGGAATTCTTTATTGTGGCCCATCATTCCAGGGAATCAGTCCATATTCCTTGGTTTTGTTGACTGTGAGCCCATAATGGGTAGAATGCAACAGCAGTGTGAATGTGTACTTCCACTTCATGGCAAACAGGAAGTGGAGAGAGAAAAGGAACAAACCAGAAACAACCTTCAATGGCTTGGCCCCAGTGACATACTTCCTCCAGCTGAGGAACAAGTGCTCCACATTTGATCTTGTAAGGGGTATTTCATATCCAAACTGAAATAGTTGTCCCATATCATTAATGACCCATAAGAATTATGAGTAGCAATAAGCCTACCGTGATCTGCCACAGCATTAAGAAGCAGTTTATTAAGAGGTATAAATAACAGAGTGTAGTGCCTGGGATTTAGATTGGAGTCAAAGAAAAATGGGGAGACATTTCCTGAGGCATGCATGCTGTCAGGTCAGCATCCAGACAGACGGGGCTGTTGTGAAGGATGGAGAACCATTCACAGTCACCTCAAGAACTGTCCTTTTGGCAAAGAATACCCCAGAATTTGTGACCTAGCCTGGGGGGCTGAGCTAGAAGAGGTAGATGGGTAGGTCTCCTATGTGTGAAAAAAATGAGGGGAGCTGAGCTGAGAGTGGGGAGAGCAAAGGCTTAGGGATGCTGCACACAGAGAGCTCATAAGCTCTGGACACAGGCACAGTGAAGCCAACATACAGTGTCTCTCATAGGACCATTTTCAGAATCATGCCAAGTTCATCCATACCTCCATCTCTGTGGCTGGTAAGACCATCATCCTACTTTGCAGATTAAGAAGAATGGCCTTGGACACTGATAAGCCTGGGGTACAGTGCAGAGAAGTGTTTGGTGTACCCCCCACCTTGGGTTCAGCAAATCCTTGCTCATCTTGGAGATTGGAGTTAGGGACACTTCATGTTTCTTGCCAGGCATGAGAAGGCACAGTTATTGATGCTAACACTCCTTTCTGGAACTGTTGGTGTTTTCCATGCCCCTCACCAGCCAGCTCTCTATCTGGATGCTGCCCCAGCAGTATGTACACCTCATGGTTTGTCTTCTTGCTCTCATTTCTCAGGTAAGAATTGCAAGGAGGAGCACATATCTAAAGCCCTGGGGCATAAAGAAAAAGACTTAGAATCTGAACCCAAATTATTTCCTTTCTTCTTGCCCCTTTAAGACCTGGTACTCTGCCGTTGCAGGAGCCATTTATCAGAAAGACATGAAGTGAGCAGCTATGTGCCCAGGAGGGGAAAAAAAAGAGGGACTCCAGCGAGAATACTATTAAAAAGTCAGTGAAAGCATAGGCAGGAACACCGCCTGACCATCAGCAGCCTTTCCCCCGACTATGCGCTGCCAGACTGCCAGAGGCACCCTGGGAAAAGTATTGTTCCCACACCTCAGTCTCTGCGTGAACGTTTCTTTCTGCAGATGACCTTTCTCCACAACAGGATGCCTTTGTCGCTCTCTAATGGCCTGTTCACAGCTTTCCTCCACCTCCTTTATTCTCCTTTGGCTCAAGAACCTCTATTTTTCCATTCAGCCAATAATTTTGTTCAATATCTAATTCATCTTCTATCTTGAAGGAAAGCCAAATAGGGGTGGGATACAATTATCTATCGATTTCTAGGCAGCTTGTATGTCCACCAGCATAAAAACTGCGTTTTCCTCATGGGCAATTATGGGTTTTAGTGGAATTACATTTAGGGACAGGGTCCTGGCTTGATATCCCACCATACAAGTTTGATGTATCTTTCATCTCTACATTTAACTAACTTTGCTGATGGCCAAGGCTAATACTATTGCGTGACCAAGTGTGTCCACAGGTGGCGGTGATGAGACAGACCTGCCCTTACTCCACTCAGCCCTTATTCTGATGGTGTTACTGGTGGTCCAAGCCTGGCCCAGGTATTTCCAGGTTCTTGCTCTCTTATTTAAGAATTAAGCAAATTGGCTCACATGCTGCAAGATAACATGGAAACTACTACAGTTTAAGGGACAGTGCAGATGAGAAAGGAAGACACTGTCAGGACCAACAGCAGGCTACACATAAGGGTAAAAGGACCCTAATTATTTTTCCGTGGCTTCCATTTATGGGATTCAAGAGAAAGAGTTTGGTTACTAGGGGCATAGTTTGGGATGGTTCTATATTTTGTTTGACAGGCTTGGCATAGGCAGGCATTTGCTCACTGCAAATGTCCCTTCCCACAATGTGTCTGATTTTAATTATATTCGTGCCAAATTATTCATAGTTATAAGATGGTAAATAGGAGTTTCCCCTATAAGTTCACTTTGGGGACATAACTTGCCTTATTGCATGTGCACCCTAAACTACTTCAGGCTGGATGTCCTCCTACCCTTACTCCAGATGCATTGGGCCAATGTTTGAGTAGCAATTGTGCAGATCTGATGGTTTTTAGGGGGAAGAAAAATTTATTCCATTGCTGAGAGTAGGGTGTGCGTGCAGCTTGAGGTAGATGGAGCCCTTACTTGCCAACGGGTTGCTCCATGAATTGTTCAGAGTCGGCTGTGTGAGCATCATACATGTGTGAGACTCCTAGGTTGACAAGTACATTATTAGAAGGGGGTATGTGTATACCCCAAGCCAAGGGAGGTGCCAGGCTGCAAAGCTAGTCCCTGCGCTTCACTGGGGAACAAGAAAGCTGTCACTGCGGCTATGAAAGATGAAAAAAGTAGATAAAGATTCATCTTGCTCACCAAATTCTAAGATATACTTCTAACAAAGGCCAGAGGAAAGAAACCAGGCAACCCAAATCATGAATGGGAAACAATTACATATTTATTTTCATAATATCTAACTAAAATATAGCTATTCTGTCCATTCTGAAAGTAAACAGGACTAGTTTTAATAATTCTGGAATTTTTATCACCAACAGACATGTTTACATCACCTTAGATTGGTTGCTAGTGTATAAAAACCGATTATTTATGCCCATTATTACTCCAAGTTTATGAAGGTTACATCCACATTAGATCTTGTTTTGAATTCATTATCAGAAAGCACAGAGAGTGTTAGGCCATAAATTGAGGTTTTATCATATATCAACAGAGTAAGACATTATTAACTATGCTTTATCTTTGAAATTATATACTTTATTTTATGCACTAAGAAACACTATTCTGTGAAGGCATTTTTAGGCTGTATCAGACTACCAGAGGGGCACAGGCACAGCAGTCTTTATGATCTTTTGCTCTAAAGGAAGCCTAAGGTTTTTATACCTAATTCTGAACAGGAGGCAGAAAAGAAAAAAAAAAAAAAAAAAAAAAAAAAGGACAAAGGGGGGAAAAAAGAAAGTAGAGAGGAGGAAGTGGGAGAGAGAGAGGCAGAGAGACAGATAGTCAGAGACAGACAGACAGAGATCTGCACTTTCCAAACCAACTCCAAACATACAAAATCACACTAAGTGAAACCTAACAATCCAAGAAATCTTAAAACTCTCCATTACAACAAAGGCACAGCAACACTGAAGAATGACCTCACACTGAAGGTGCAAGCCTCCTGTGTCTGGCTCTGGTATCTGTAGGACAGTTTCAGCCAGGGGCCAGAGAAGAAAAATACCATGTCTCACGTAAATTCCTCTCAGCATGAAAGATGACAAGGTCTGGTCCAGGTGTTGAGACCCTTGATGTCTGGCATATACTTAGTATCCCCACAGGAAAGTGGAGATCCCCCTGACTCCTCTCCCTGGAAGTGTTCAGATACCCTCACTGAGGTAGGGGGATCAATAGTGGTCCAGCATTCAGTGTGTTGGGTATTATAGCCAGCAGAACTCATGCCTAATCTGTTCAAGTCACAGTAGATCCCAACAGACTGTCTTCACACTTCTTCCCAAACAGACACAGCTGATTTAAGTACTGTCTCCATTTTTTTCCACTGTGGGAAAATGAAGGATTGGATCCTTGTACATAGGATTCACTAAATACGAATTTAGGGACCACATGACCTGCCTGCTAGCAGAATGGCAAAGGCTATAAGGAAGAGCAGGCAAGAAAAGAGTGGTGCACTAGCTCCCTCTGGTGGGAGGGGAGATTGAGTCCACTGGGCAGACTCAGGGGCCTTATAAGACACAGAACTCAGAAGTCCTCACATCTTAGGGGTGACAGAACTGGAGAACTGCTATGCCAGTTTCTTTGGCCACTAGTTGAGGAATGATGAAGTGTCTTGGCTATTTCTGGCAACAACCAAGAACTGAAGATGCTGACATTTGGAAGTCAGCTGATAGGTACTTGGGGGAGGGGTGTGAGGGGATGTGGCTGCTCATGAACTGAGATTTACTGAATTCTTACTAGAGATGGCAGGGTTAGTTAAGCCCTCTACAGATTACCCTTCATTTCTGCAATATCACTACAAGACCAGTAAGACATTCACTGACGATTACAAATGAAGTCATATAGGCTCTGTCCTCATCCACAAACAGCACCACACAAAAGTCCCAGCATCCATCACAACCTAGCTTTTTATTTTCTTTTTTTAATGGCATTTTCTCTATCATCTCAAAGTGCTATGGGACAGAGCCCGCTTCACAGGCTTGTGAGTATGGGTTTGGAGCCATGTAACCCCATTCTCAGAAGGGTCTCGTTCTAGGCTTAAGGCTCTGCAATCCCGCTGTCTTGAAACATAACTAATTTGGGAAGAGAAGTAAAAGTTAATATTAGTTTCGACTTGAATGGCTTTGAAATCACCACGGAAGCACGTCTCTAGGCGTGTCTACAAGGGTGCTTCCAGAAAGGCTTAACTGAGAAGGGATAACCCACCTCGGGTGTGGACAATAGGCTGGGGTTCTGAGTGGAATTAAAAGTGAGCTGATGACTAGCATTCATAGATCTCTGGTTCTTGAGGGCAATGTGACCAGTCTCATACTCCTGCCACCATGGCCCCCAACCACAGTGAGCTGTGCCCTCAAACTGTGTGCCAAAATAAACCCTTTCTTTTCTGAGCTGCCTTTGTCACTCTTTGCTATTCACTTTGCACTGAGCTATAGATTTCACATCAGGCCCTGATTCAGGGAACCCTGCCCATCTACACTCTAATTCCCCCAAGAAACTCATCTCGAGTTCAGATGGAACCAGTTAGCATGTGACTGGCTCTTGGCTCTGCAGAATTAATTGAAAAGTCCCTGCCAGTTGGATAATAATTTTCCTCCCTAACCTGAGAATTAACAGGTGATAATGATTTAACAGTGTACTCCAGGCAGCAGAGACTGGCCAAATTCTTTCTCAAAGGCCCTAGCTGTTACTTTAATCCTCTCACTTCCTCCCTGTGTCGTAGCACAGTGGCTAATGACTTGCAATAAATCCAAGAAGCTGTGATTTGAAAGCCACTGAGATCCAGCTTGGAAACAAATCTATAACTTACTTTGAGAGGCGGTATCTAGGTTACCTGGGCCCAGCAAGGATCCCTCGATATTAAGGTTGTTCTTCTTTTGAGAATTGAATCAGCATCTATACTGTCCTCACCCTGGGACTTGTATTTTTTTTTCTTTTAATCACTCAGTTCTATTTCTAATCTAACTTTGCCAGGCTGCCTTGCTCTTTCAAGGCCAATGGCTGCATTATCAAAGGTGATTGTCAATGTGGCACTGGAAGCGAGCCAGAGACCAAGGAATGACCAGAACATCTTGAAGTTATGTACCCCTGAGACTGAGCTCAAGTCCCAGGCTGAAGCTGTGGGGATCCCCTCACCCCCCAAGCTCCCCACTGTAACCCTTGATGCACACATGAGCAATGCCCAGCAGCCTCACAGAAGATTATTTGGAGCTATTAATACCCAAAGAAATGTTTATCGTTGTAATTTCCTATTCACTGAGAGCTTCTCTGCTTATAGATAGATCCAGTTGATAAAAGCTGAGTTGTCAATGGTCTTTTTTTTTTTCCTTGAAAAACAATATTGACAATGTCAGCTTTCTCTAGCTACATCCCTGAGAGGAACCCAGGGATGCCTCCGGAGTACAGCTTCAGGATCCTCAGGGCCCAAACTCAAACTCTGAAAGCTGAGTTCTTTGTAGTCTATGGGTCAAGGCCTGATCTAAACAGAACTGAGGCAAACACCATCTTTACTTCCCCCTTCTGATGTGACTGTGTCTGTGTCCCAAATGTGTATGTTGTTCCTGGCAGAGACCAGTTACCACATGGTGTAGAATGGACACACCATCCCGCCTTCCCCAGACAGAAACATTCTGCTTTCCAAAGCACATCTGCTCCTTAGAGTTTGGACCTGACCGGACCTTCCTTCCCTGTCTCTCTCCTTCCTTCCCCTTCCCTCCCCTTCCCTTCCTTTAACATGATTTACAAAACACTCTCTTCATAGTGTGAACTGTGAATAGCTGCCTATTGGAGAAGCTGGGAGTCTAAGAATTGACCTTTGCAAATAAATGTTCATCTTTGAGGGAGGAGATGGGGAGGCACCCCAAGGAAGAGCTGAAAGGACATATGGAGCTGAATGCTTTTGGATGTGCAATGGCTCAGTGGCAAGCTGAAGAAAAAGCACAAAGACAGGAAAAACAAAAGACAGAGAGCCATCTTTAGGGCAGCAGAGAGCAGGAGAGAAAGGGGAAGTCGCTGGAGTCACAGGACCAGAAGACCAGGTAAGACAAAGATGAATGGGGCAATGGGACTGTACTTTAAAATGTTAAATTCTGGCAAAGCTGGAAGCCCAGGCTAGTGACTTGCCTGGAGGCATGGCAAAATGCAGAAAGACATGATAAAGTGTAATGGCAGGGCATGGCTTTGCACTCGGGAAGAAGATGGATACACACACACACACACACACACACACACACACACACACAAAGATCCCAGAAGATAGGGGTGGGGGGAGCTGGGATTCTAGGACATAAAACTGGTACCCATGCCTCATCTCCCTCAGTGCAATGGGCTTGGCCTGGTACCATCATCGCAGCCCTTCCTCATTTGTATTTCTCTTCTAGCATACCCAGAGAGGCTTAATTATTTAAATCTCAATTAATCCCCGTAAGGGTGCTTGCATGAGAAGTTTGTTTAATTATCTCCTTCAAACTCCCCAGTTGCACATGGCCTTGTTTGGTTTATTGATCACTCGAGCACCAAACTTCTGGTTGGGAACTGACAGCTGGAGTGGCTGAAAAGCAATGCTTTAAAGGAAATTCCAGGAACAACTGTGCTCCCCCTTGTACTGTCCAGAACATACAACAGCAGAGACAGGCTCATGGAAGAGATCAGGCCTTCTTCAAGCTCTCCTCAGCGCATCTGTAACCTCACCAGTTCTTTGCCTGAAGTCACATTTGGCCTTGGTCACTGGCTATTGGGGGCATGTCCTAAAAGCAGAAGACGCCATGCCCTCATAGCACCCCCTCCCATCAGTGTGCCTCACATTGCTTTCTGCTTTAATGGCAAAACACACGCAGCATAAAATTCATGATTAGTGGCATGTTGCACCTACAATCACCCACATCAATCACCCACATCAAGTTCTAGAACTTGTCTGTCTTCCCAAAAAGGAACTCCGTACCCATCAAGAAGTCACTCCCTATCTCCCCTCTCTCGACTCCCTGCCAATCACCTTGAGCACCCTGCTCCATCCTAGTTCATGTCTCTGTTGTTTCGGACACTGATTCTCAGCGTGCTCTTGTTATCTATTTCATGTGGGCTAGAGAGATGGCTCAGTTGGTAACGTTGTCGGCTATGTAAGCCCGAGGACCCAAATATGGATCTCTAGCCAGGAGCAGAAGTACACCCCTGTAATTTCAGAAAAAAACTGGAGGGCCCCTCGGCTTGCTTGACTGGGGAGTTCATGGTTCAAGTCAGTACCCTGTCTCAAAAACCTAAGGTGGAAATTAATTGAAAAGGCTCCCGGCATTAACTTCTGGCCTCATATGTAAACATGTACTTGCATACATGTGCACCACACATGAACACATACAACCACAAACATATAACACAAGTAAAATAAGATATATAGTATTAAAATAAAAAACAAGGTTAAGTGTTCCAACTTACTCCCATAATCCCCGCATTTAAGAGGCCAAGGCAGGCAGGTTTTGTGTCCTGGGCTAACCTGGGTTACATAGTGAAAGAGTGAGATCTTGTCTCTGAAAGAGAGGAGGCTCTAGAGAAAGGAAGAATAGAGAAAGATAAATTGTAAAAATGGCATATGGAAAGCATGGATAGTATTTGCTTCTTTAACTTGTAAGTATATGGCAAAAAAAAATAATTATCTAAAAATCAGCAACTCCTTTTTGGAATTTATCCAAATGAGTTGAAAATGTATGTCCCTGGATCTTTGATCACCTTCCCCTGGTGAAACAGCCTAACTAGGCCACAGAGAAAGAGGATCCAGACAGTGCTGATGAGACCTGATAGGCTAGGGTCAGCTAGTACGGGAGGAGAACCTCCCCTATCAGTGGACTATAGGAGGGGCACAGAGGGTGGGACTGGGAGGAGATGAGGGAGGGGGGCTACAGCCAGGATACAAAGAGAATAAACCGTAATAAATAACAATAAAGAAAAATCTTACATTAATAATTTTTTAAAAAGAAAATGCATGCCTCAAAGTCCTGCACGTGCAGTTTGTGACAGCCCTGTTTCCAGCTGATATTGCGTTGAAACCACCAAGACGCCCTGCAGTAAACGGAAGCTTAGGATACTCAAGCAGTAGAATATCGCTCAGCACTGAAAAGAAGCGTGTTATCAAGGCCAGAAAACACAAGACCACTGTATATACTTGTCCCTCACTGACATTTTTCTAACAAGAGTGCATTCTACATGATCTAACTATATTACGTTTTAGAGAAGGTCGAACTTCTTTAAAAAGCTGCACATGGGTTCAGTGAGAACAATGAATAAGTGGGATGTTTGGGGAACCATGGATCGTTGGGACAAACACACTCTTTGTATGACACCGTAACGGAAGATAGATGTCATTCTCACGCTGGTCAAAACCCAAAGAATGCACACAACCACGCGTGAGCACAAATGTCAAATGACCAATAGGTGACTTTGGTGTGTGGACGTAGGAGCTTCAAGGGTGACAGATGTATCACTGAGGTGAGGATGTTTCATTGGAGGAGAATGTGGGGATGTGAGAACCATCTGTGCCCGGGAATGGGAGAGCAACTGTGTGAGAACCACGTGTACCTGTGAATGGGAGAGCAGGTGTGTGAGAGCCATCTGCACCAGAGATGTGGGAGGGGAGCAGGTGTGTGAGAGGCACCTGCACCGTCTCTGAATTTCGCTGTGAAATCCAAATTGCTATAGAAAGTTAAGTGTTTTCAGCCTGAGACTCAGCAGAGCACACAGTGTGGGCTGCAGGTGTCACTCAGTGGTAGAGCATTTACTCAGGACGTGCAAAGGCCCTGGGTTTGGTCCCTATCACTGAAGGGAGAAGAATGAATAGAAAGATGCAGTGCCCCTGTGGTTTTTAGAAGGAAGATAGAAAACACACACACCCTCACGCACATACACCTACACGTATAAACATGCTCACAAATGCACATACACACACATGCTCACACACATACACACACACTCACACGGCACATGCACTTACACCTATAGTCACACGGTACCTACACACCCACATCCACAACATACACATGCTCCCACTCACACACAGGCTCCCTCTCACACCCACTCTCATACAAACACACACACACTCATGCACACACAAGCACCGACAGGCAGTTAACTGATTTAGCTACGAGGACCTCTATGTGAGAAGGCTCTAAAACTTAAGAAAAAAAGTACTGTTTTATAGATTACAATATTTTTAAGTCGTGTGCAATAAGAAATATTCCCAGTAAGAAATAAGGCATTATTAAAAGAAAAAAAAAAATCAACTTTCTTTTCTGAAAAAATGCAAGGCACCTAGTGTTTTGGAGTAGAGATTCAAATTCAGGTGTCCCTTGCCCAGCAAGAAATGTAAGGCCCACGACACTGAAAGCCCTGCGCTCTCGGGGTTCAAAGGGACAACCAGAGGCGCTCCGCCCTGAGAAGATCACAGCCGAGCAGGGGCAGCCAGGAAGCTTGCCGGCGCTTGACAACCTCTTGATGAGGCTGCCAAGGCACAGGGAGAAACAACGCCGCCGTCAGGAAGGGCAACATTCGAATAAAGTCAGCAAAAGAAAAGGTGCCTGGAGTAGAAGGAGCCTCCAGGTGATGGAGCTGACTGACGGTTGTGAAAAGCAGACATGCGCAATGAATGGAGGCAGGTGCTGCCAGCTGGGTCCCCCGTTCTGCGTGGGACTCGCTGGTCCCTGCTTTCCACCCTGACAGCAGAGGTCTCCAGCCCACAATCGCATGGAAGCCACTGAAATCCTTTGCATCTTTGAGGCTTTTTGGTCTCCCCCTTTTCTAATAGTCTATTTAAAGCTGGAAGATGAACCTCATTTTTTTTTCCAAATGTAATTTGAGCAAATTTGCATGATACACGCAGTAACAAGTGAGTCCTGAATTATGTATGATCTCCTCTAATGGGCCGGAGCTTGTTTGGGAAGTGTGATCTTATAAACTACTGGGTTTGCTTTTTATGGCAAATTGAACGCCATTCCCCTACTCTTGCTTTACATATTCTCCTAATTAGGGGGAGATAAAATAGATTTTAGACCTGAAAAAAGCGATTTCCTTCCGAGAACCCACATTTGTAGGAGAATTACGTTCATTCCAGTCAGCTGCACCCTCTAATTTAGAGCTGTTGTCAGCACAAAGTACAATCATAAAAGATTTCTCCACTGGGGGCTCTTATGCAATCCACTTTATAAGGTGACATTTTCAAGCCAAGGAGGGGACCACTAGGTTGGCTCCCTCAGCGGGGCTGAGGAGGTGGATGAGATCTGCCTCTCCCTGAAGAGGGCTTAAAGTTGCTTGTGTCCTGCTGGTCTCTTCCCAGGAAAGAAAGTAGAGTTTGAAATGACAGAGAATTACTATCACTTATTGAATCTCAAGAGCAAGCTGGGCCGGGTATCTCTGGGTATCTCTAGTATCCACTTTTGTGGGGCTGATGAAATGGACTTGATCAAATAACAAGGAGAACTTTATTCTGTAAAGAATAAAGAGTGGGATAATGAAGACACAGCTTTGGATAGGAGGAGATTTGCTGGTGGCCTTTGGTCATTTTATAGCCATCCAGGTATTATATTCAGGGTTGGGGGGAGTGCTGTCTGGGAACTGAGGGCTGGGTGGTTAACAAGGTAAGCCTTCTTCTCTATAGAAGAGAGAGAAGTAGTAGATGGGGTAGAATGAAGACTGTGGAGAGATGAGGAAGGAGAGCTGGAGAAAAGGTAAGAATTATGACAGCTATGGTGGCACCATAGCCATCTGAAAGTATAGTCCCTGTGGAAACATCATGATCTACATAAGGACAAGAGCATAGAAGCATCTTGGTTCTATGAAAGATGAAGATCTGTGGAGATACCATGGACCATGTAAGGTGAGGAAATGTCACAGTCCAATAAGGACAGGATCCATGGAAGCATCATGACATACATAAGTTCAGAACCTCTAGTTAAAAATGTCACTGTATGTTCAGATCTTTCCAAGATCATTGGAGGAGGGGGAGTCTTAGCCTCTCCAGAGAGGTCTCTTCATAACAGACGCCTCCTGGCTGCACAGGGACATTCAGTTCTCTGTCCCTGAATAAGGAAAACGTGCTCATGGTCTCCAAGCAGCAGCTTTTATGGCTCTGTTGCTCTCAAACATTTACAATGGCCCCATCCCCACACACCACCAACTCAGGTCACCCAGGAAAGACACAGTGTATAACCAGGACCGGTGGTGGCTTAGTATACAGCCCAGAGATCTAGCTTGCTCTGGGTAGTGACAGCTTTAGGGCAGAGCAGGGATGGAGGAAGGAAGAGAGAAAGGTAGAGTACCTGGGAAGGGAAAAGTTCAGTCATGGAAAATGGCATTGCTGCCTCTCTCCTGGTGTGTAAAACCCAGAATCTTCTAGAAGTTGAAAGAGGGTCAGTAAGCCTGGGAGAGGGAGCCCAGGAGGGGAAAAGCAGGACCCATAGGCACAGTCCAGGTGGTTCAGGCCAGGCACTGATACTCAGAAGGGTTGCGTGAAGCATTTTAAACAGAAAGGTGATGGGAACAGTGATGCCCAATGGAAACTGCAATGTTAGAATTCATGAGGCATTTTCCTGTGCTCCAGGACCATGCTTTTCGGCTTCTGAAGACCCACCTCATTTATTCTCAGGAGCATGCTGGCAGGATGAAGGAGGAAGCTGGGTGCTGACATTTTGACCATGCACCTGCCCGTGAACCCCAGCCCCTAGAGCCCATCTCCATTTAGACCTTGGGAGAAAACCTTCAGAACAAGGCTTCGATCAATAAATAGATAATAAACAGACAAACAAACAGGGGCATTATAACCAATATTTAGGAGATGCTCATTTCATGGTTAATTTCTTCTCTCGGAACGTGCCACTTTTGTGCGGCTGATGAAATGGACTTGATCAAATAATAAAGAGAACTTGGATGCTGTGAAGAATAAAGAGTGGGATAATTAAGACACATTAGTGAGCTCAGTGGGAAACAAAGAAGTCAGCTCAAAGAAGTCACCTTTTTCTTAAAAGGAAAAGAGAAAGAGAAGGTAATCTTTCAGCGATTTTTTTTTTTCCTCATTTGCCTTTGAGATGTCAAATTTATTTTTCACGTCTTAATTTTTCTCCTGATTCTTTGTTTGTTCTTGCAGGGCAGGAGGTAGGAAGGGTTTCCCACCTACTGAAGTGCACAGCTGGGGCACTTTTTTTGTGCCAGAGTCTGGTGGAGCTGGGGACAATGAAATGCATTGAGCCACCCATGGGGAGGCTTCAACCACAGAGACAGTGAACCAAACTGTGCGTCTGCAATTTCCCTCTCTCCTCTGAAATGTCACTAACACAGGCTTCTATCTTTTAAGAAACATATATGTTTTTGAAAGCACAAGAAAGCTAGGGCAGACTGACCCTTTTAAAGGCTTTGACAATCAACAGAAGGCGGGGAAGTGCAAGGAATGTAAGCCCTACTACTACTAATTTTTGAACATTATTGGCTCTTTCTCTTTCTTTTCTTTTTTTTCAATCACTTTATGAGTCTATGATAGTAAATGCAATTTCAATGTGGGTTATTTCTTTAGATTTTCTGCCACAATGTTCAATTTTAGATTTTTCTCGTGTGTATGTGTGTGTGTGTATGTGTGTGTGTACACACGCGCATGCACACACACATCAATTTCTTCCAGAGGCTATACAGCAGTTAGTGACAGACTGTATTTCACACATAGATAGGCACAGTAACATCTTCCATTTTACCTGCTCTCTGTCCTGTTTAACTTTGACAGTAGAAAAAGAAACTGTCCTTCCATATGAGTACAGGCACGTGTGACTACTGTATAAATTCTGAGGCTGGGATATAAGTTAGTTACAACTTCTTGGCTTGTTAATGAAGTCTACTCTTAGAACCCGGCCATCACAGTGTTAGGAAGCCAAGGAGCTGTGGCTCAGTCATGCTCAGATGCTCTGATAAGTAGTCCACAGAGGGGTAGCAGACTGGGGTCAGCTTCAACCATGAGACCATTTCTCTTTCTAGCACCAGCCTTCTAATCAAACAGCAGAAGGCAGCAACAGGTCCTTTTACAAGCATCCAGGCCCATGGACCCTGGCACAAGAGCTGTAGTTTGGCAACACACGGTTAAGGGTGATTTGTAGCAGAATAGCAAACTGGTAAACTGTGGTTCAGATCCCACGGTCGACATCTGGCAAACTTCAATAAAACATTTAATGCCTGTGATTCGCAGGCTCTTCATTAACAAATGACATTAAGAGCTGCACATGAGCTATGTTTAGGATCATATAAAATGGTGCCAGGAAACACTTCATAAGCATAAAGAAAGACTAATCAAATACAAAGCACTGTTATTTCTAAGTTTCAAGAAAGTCTTGTCATATCCAATGAGGAATCATGCCTGCATCCAGGTGTGGGTGCCTAGTCAGACCCCTGAGTGAGGCTTCTGTTGCTTTAACTGTGACATACAAGGTAGCCAGGAGAAATCCAGGAAGGAAATGAAGATGTATGTGAAATGCATTCAGCTTCGTACTCCTACCAAATGGGCCACTTGGAGCATTAAATGATACAATATATTCTTATTAGGGTCGAGCATGCAGCATTTCTTGGGGAACTCCTCTGTTCTTAATTGCAAGGCAGGCTTGTCCCCACCCATGGAGAAAACTGGGAAATGACTCCCTAGGGACATACACAAAGCATTACAGTTAGTAAGTGAGCAAGAAAAGGGAGCTCCTAACTCTGGGGTGATCTGAATGTGCCTTATTTCTTTGCCAATTATTTCTTTGGGTTAAAGTATGTCTCTAGGAATTGTTCAGAACAAATTAGGCGTCTCCTGCATCCATTTTTGCCTCTACCTAAATGTATCTCTACTGTCTCTATTTGTGCCTCTATCTTTACTATCTCTACCTATTAATGTCTATCTCTGCCTCTATCTCCATCGTCCCTCTTTCTGACCCCCTTTACCTCGCTGCTTTCAGAAATCTTTGAATTTTGAGTTGGTTTAAATCTTTATTGTGAGATTTCCTCTTCAGCTTGTCAGTAACTGTGGAATACTGAGATCAAACACACCACTTGTCTGTCTCTGCCTCTCTCTTCCCCCCCCCCCCACTGGTGAAAACTCAAGGAGTTAGCAAGCTTGGCTCCATCTGGTAGATGTGAGTCTTTTGGCCTTATCCAGTGTGTGCCAGTGAGGAGAGTGGAGAGCGAGCTGAATGAGGGCAAGAAGGCCATATGAAAAAGATGCAAATTAACATACAATCCCCCTGCTCCCCCCTACACACACACCCAACCCCCAAGGCACCCTGCATAGGCTGATTAGGAACTGGCTGAAGCTCCCCGCAGGGACACAGAGGTGCTCCAGGAGAAGGTGACCTGTGGCTCATTATGATATTTAAATGCACACCCGTGGGTGGGAATCTAAGATGCTTATGAGACTCACGAAAGATGGAGTTTTATGAAGAACCACATGCAACAGAGTGTGCACCAGAAAGCCCACGCTACAGAAATGATGCAAAAGCACGGGCAAATGAGCTAGAAAACTCCCACTATGTGACATAAGGCCCAACTCTGTGTAGCAGGTGCCACTAAACTTCTAAATTTTCTCCCTCTTCACTCTGCTTCCTCTTTTTCCCAGTAAACTGTCTCTTCTTTTCCTTGCCAAATCCTTATTCTAGTACAGGAGAATCTGGAACACCTAGAGGTACCACTCATCCCCTATAGCAGCCAGCCTGACCTCCTCACTCCTGACCCCTCCACATTATTCCTGCTGGGTGTTTGGCTGTTTTTCCCTTTACTTGTTTCATTCATTCTGGAGGCCTGAGACACCGTTATTCAATTTCAAGTCAAACTGAGTCAGCACTCAGATTTTAAAAGGGCTACCCTCGTTGAGTGATAAAAGCAAGACTTTTATGAAAGGTTATCGTCTTGTTGATTTTAAGCAAAATTGAATCTTTTTGCACAGTGGGGCCATTAGTGTAGCCAAGCAAAACAGAGAAATGTGAACTCAGTGCTTACTTCACCAAATTATGTGTCTTCCTCCAAAAGGAAAGGGGTAGAGATCACCAGGGAAGCATCCTGAGCCAACACCAGTGACACCAGTCACCATGCAAACCCATCAGATAAGCCTATGTCTACACAGCTTCTTCCCTTCCTGGAAAGGGAAAAAGTGAGCTTGAAATTCAAACGCCCTTTGCCTCTGAGGCCACAAATATATTTAAAAATGGTGTGAGTCTGTGACATTTACAATCACCAAGCTCATGTCAGAGAATAAATCTGGGATCACCTACAGTCACCAAGCATGAAACTCCATTCATCTCTAGCCATGTGCCGGGGAGTACACATGCTTCTCAAACGGTAATATTCACAAAATGCTGACAGTCTTCATGCCACAGGGCACCACCTCCCTGCACCTAAGTCTTCAACACTGCAAGTGTGTGAAAATAGGGGTGCCCAGCAGCCTTCGCCTGCTTCAGCAGCTTCCTGGGACAGACAGGCGTGGCTCTGCAGCCGGGCACACGTGTGTGGGCTGAGCTCAGCAAATCCAACGTCACATCTGGGCTGGGGGGCTGGGGTTCGTGTGGGTCCCAGCTTGAAATGCTTCCCCATTGCAACTCCATGAAGCCCCCACACAGGACGGCGTCAGTCTTGCTTAGCTGCAGCAGCCACAAAGAAGCAATCTATTGAAGAGCTGAAACGCCTCTCCTTCAAGGAGCTGACAGGCAAATATTTGAGGGAACGCTTCACTGGCCACCTACCATTGTGGCGAGACATCTGCCAGCGCTGTTGATTGGCACCCTTCCTGTGTTAGTCATCTTGCCCAGCCTTGCTAAAAACTCTCAAGTACAAGTTTATTCTGGCGGCTTGCACGTCATTCTCTGGAGAGTTGTTCCCAAGGATGCCTGCTGAGAAAAGCTTCCTTCCTTTCCTCTCAGCCCAAGTCTCTGAAGACCATAGGAGGGGGAGTTGGAGAGCCTTCCCTGGTAGAAGTGAAAATCCACTGCCAAGGTCTCTCCTGACGACGTCTTTGTTTAACTTCTGAAGCTCCACGTAGCAGTCGGATGAGAACAAAGAAGACGTTAAGGCTTTAGAAGAAACACTTGTCCATATTGCTAATGGATTTTATGATGAGATGTGGAGAAGCTAGTGCCTAAGTACCTACCCTCCCTCACCAAGTGATCATTAGATGTGCGTCCATAGGAAACGAACTGAGCCAAAGGGTGCTTGCTGAACTACAAAATCGGCACTCTGAAATATATCCACAATTACTTTCTGCTTTCAAAGTGTGTTTTTCACCTCAAATAGTATAGAAGCTTCTGGAAGCATGCTGTGTTTTTCCTACATATGTCTCCCATGGAATGGATCAGTTCCCACTATCCTCTACAGGAATCATTTATTCACCAAGGTTGTGGAATCAGCTAGGGTCCTTACTTTTCAAGTGAGAGATCTGAGACTTGGTGAGCTGACTGGCCCTTGCTGTGGTTTGGAAGTGGAGTGTCCTCCCAGAGCTCATGTGTTGAAGTGTAGTAGTGTTTGGGAGTTGGGGGTGATTATATCTGAGAGGTTCTGGCTTCATCTGTGGTACTATGACTCCATTGATGGATACATGAGCTCAGAGAATCACTGGGAGTAAGGGAAACTTAACGAGGTAGGATTGGTTGGAGGAAATGGACCCCTGGAATGGGTCTGGGAAGGCTCTGTCTTAGATTAAGCAACTCTGCTCCCAGCAATACTTAGTCCTGCCATGTGGTTTAGCCTCATCTTGGACCCAAAGTGGCCATGGACTAGAACCCCTGAAACAATGATCTGAAGTAAATCTATTCCTTTTTTTTCATTTAAGTTTTTTTTTCCCCTCTGGTGTTTTGTTACAGTAGCAGAAACCTGACTTACACAGCTCTATCAGGAGTATTTTAAGTACAGGGCCCTGCCTGGACTGTGACATTGAAGTCCAGGTCTTTGACCCTTCAGTGACCACTGGAACTTCATATTGACCAGTTTTACTGATTTACTGGCTTTACACTGTGAGTTGGGGTCCTTGATCCACGCTCTACCCATGAGCCTTGTCTTGCCCTCGAGCTCCTGTCAAAAGGTTTGGAACAGTGATTCCATTCCTCCAGGCACTCTTATCAGCACCTTCCATGCCCTGGCCTCAAGAGATCGCTCATACTCCCTTCCTATGCGCGCATGCGCACACACAAACACACACACACACACGTACCATAAGACAACACACATGCCATACAGTGTAGCTGACTTTGGAATCCCACATGACCTCCCCACCCCCCACCCAATCCCTTATTGCTTCTGTGAAACCATTCTGGGATCTTGACAGCAGCGCTATTTGTAGAACTCAAGCCAAAAAGTCTGTAACAGATCAGAGTGTCAAGAAGGTAGCTGTCCTCCACTCACCAACCTCTTAGCATGTTAAGAAAACACAGCATTCATCTGCCAGAGGAACAATGTCCTTGTTTAACTCACTGTTATTACTATTGACTCAATGTAATTCCATGCATCATAAAACAACCCCTAAGCACTGCTTGCATGAGGTAATCTAGATTCTATAAGGTGTGCAAGGGCCACAACCCAGGCTTCACCCCCAAGCTTGCCCCAGCCAAGCAGAAACATACGTGAGTATCAATGCTATTGGCCATCCTTAGTATTTTGTTTTGGGTTTTAAGACAGGAATCTCATTGTGCAGTTCAGGTTGGCCTTGACCTTACTACCTGTGGTGTTTTGAATGAGAATGGCTCTATAGGCCCATATATTATGCTTAGTCCCCAGCTGGGAAACTATTTGAGAAAGATTGGGAGGTGTGGCATTGTTGGAGGAGGCAAGCCATGGAGGGTGGGCTCTGAGGTGTCAAAGCCCATGCCATTCCCAGTTAGCTTTTTCTGCCTGTTTCTCTGCTTCATGCTTGTGAATCAGATCTAAGCCCTCAGCTATTGCTCCAGTGCCATGCTTGCCAGCCACCATACTTCCTGCCATGATGGTCATGGACTCTAACCCTCTGGACTATGAGCCTCAATTAAATGCCTTGGTCATGATGGTTTGTCAAAGCAGCAGAAAAGTAACCAAGACATTATATATCCCAAGCTGGCCTGGAACTCTTAATCCTCTTACCCCAGCCTGCCTCTCCAGGGATGGAATTATAGGTGTCTGCCTAGACTTGGCCACTCTTATCCAACACAGCCCCAGAGCACACACCCATTTGCTTTGCTTTTGCACACTCATACTAACAACAAGGCAGCAGAATAAAACACAATGTGTATAGATTCAGGGTTCATATCTGGACTATGCCAACTAGGAAACTATCCTGTGTGTTCCAAACGGGGTCACCTTAGTTCAAGAGAGAGACTTTTGCATGAATGTTTGCTGGGCTGGAGACAGCCTTCTCATAATGGGGGAGCAGGCCAGGGCAGACAGGACAGACTTAGGTAAGAGCTGACAATTTGTAGACATGCCTTTCTTCACCTTAGAGTGGCTGGCCCTGAGACACTCGAACTGTAAAGGGTTCAGCGGGGTTATGTCAGCAGACGCTGCTGTAAGAGCAGACATTCCTACTTCCTATTGCATGAGAGCAAGGGATTCATGAAGGAAGCTACACCCTCCATCAGTGTTTTAGAACTGGATTAAAAAGAAAGACCACCTTCCTAGACTCTAATCTCAAAGGAGGCTGTACCCACCCCAGGGTTTAAGGTGGCAAAGAACAAACGTTGCATTTCTGGGCACAGACACCAGGGAGGTTGCACACGTAAGCACTCTGCGAGCCTCACCATTACTATTCCGGATTGTATCAGCATTCTTGTTACTGGGTTTTGTTTTGTTTGTTTGTTTGTTTGTTTGTTTTTCAACGCTGTCTTCAGTTCTTTTTTCTAAGCCCTGTGATGTTTAGTATGCAATTCTGAAGCACACCGGCACTTTTAGGGCCACACACATAGTGCTATAGCAAAAATGCATAGAGACAGGCTTAAATAAGCCCATGCACTCACCTCCAAGCCTGGTGTGTGGTAGGAGATTTGCAAATATGGAAGCTTCTGTTAGGGTTGACTCTCCACTCTGCACCTGACTTTCCAGTTGAGACTTGGCCACTACTGTGGCCCTTTGGGATTCAGACAAGCCAATAGATAAAAAGGAGTGTGAGTTCTGACCTCCCTTATGCCTGGACAAAATAGACCCCTGGGCCCTGGGTCTTCTGCTCCCTCACAGTGTCCCCAGTTCTTATTACCCACTGTGCCTGCTGAGAAAGTGTCATGTGATTTTTACTTAAAATCAGCACTTCTTTGGCCAGGGTACCCTGAGCACTGGCCTCTGAAGCCCCTAGCTATCTTTAGGAAGAAAATGCTTAACACCTAGAATCTGGCATTCTGTGGCAGACCTCAGATGTCTGAGTTGTGGTAATTCCTCCGAGCAGATCAATCGTATATTGAAGTACACGATACCCACCTATAAAGTGGGTACTTTTCTTGGAGACTTCCTGAGTTAAGGACCTGTTCATTTATTCAGTTTTCTCATTTGCTGAGTTGGGGAATATTCACTGGGTATCTCTGATGAGCCAGATGTGGTGCTAAATTCCTGGGACTATGGAAATCAGAATGGCATTCTTTGGATCAGAAGCAAGTCAAGATTAGTATCCTAAACTCCGGATCCAGGAGCCTGGCCCAAATCTTGGCTGCCTCCTTCACTCGCTGTATAGCCTCAGGTAAGCTGTTTAGATGCCTTGGTTTCCCCATATGTGCAATGGGGTGACAATGGTTTCTGCCTTGTGGGGTTGTGATACAGATTAGGTCATAAACAGTGTCAGCTAAATAGAACTTACAGTATGGTAGCTAAGGTGATCTTGAGTTAAGCCTGAGTTGAAAATAAATTGTCTTACATAAGCTGGGTGTGGTGGCTCAAGCCTTTAATCCCAGAACTTGAGTAAGCAGAGGCAGGCAGATCTTTGTGAGTTCTAGGCCAGCCTGGTGTACAAAGAAAGTCCAAGACAGCCAAGGCTACACAGAGAAACCCTGTCTCAAAAACAAAAACAAACAAACAAACAAAACCCCAAATCTCTTCTATGTCTTCTACGAAACCAGGGAAGATTCTTTGCAATGTTGAACTTCAGGAAATATGCTTCAGACACATGTAATATTTAAAAATAATGAAACAAAAATCTACACATCCAGTCTTACACTGTTGTGATTAGATCATGGAATGTCCCTCAAAGTCTGAAATTTGGTCTCCAGTTTGAGACTCTTTAGGGAGTGGAGCCCCTCTGGAGGAAGTGGGTCCCTGAGGGGGGGCCTTGAGACCCATTTCCTGTTTGCTCCCTGCTGAGTATGGATGCTGTATGACCAGCCAGCCTCCTGTTTCTGACAACATGTCTTCCCTGCCTGCTTCCTTATCTTCCTACCCTCGTAGACTGTAGCCCTCAGCAACTGTAAGCCAAAACAACCTCTTACTTCCCTAAGGTGTCTTTGGTTTGGTTTGGTTTTGTTCAGAGGGTTTTGTCACAGCAACAGGAAGTAAGACACACAGGATGAGTGGATGTGGTCAGAATCTTAGTGCTGACTATGGAGACAACAGTTGACTGAAAAGGGACCCTACCCTGCTTGATGAGAAGTTATAATTGTTGTTGGAACATCCAAAAAGGATCCAGAGCTGGAGCAATGATGAGAATGGATCCAATACACCCCTCAAAGTCAGGGTCAGGAGGCAGAGAAGATGGCTAGGTGTGGGCCCTGGTGCCCTGGATCAGGCGGGACAGGACACCACATATGACAGGTATCTCAGTTGTTCTCAGTAGTCGGCAGGACTAGAGGGTAAGGACTTAAATTAAGGCTGTGATTCCCCTGTGATCCCAGAACAGGGAACAAGACTCTGACCTCTGCCAAATAATGACCCTACTTACTCCGGGGGGGGGGGGGAGAGGTAGATGCCCACACACCATCTCTTTTAAGACAAGGAAGGTCTAAGGGACCACACTGCAAACTCTCCACAGCATTCTCTGTGGGATGTGCCTTTAGGAACTTGACTGCGAAACCTTAACTGCTGTATGGAACCTCTGAGAGCGGGGCTGGGGGAGGGGCTCACATTGCAGAAAAGCAGAACAAGTCTGGGACTGGAAGCTAGGATAGCCTGCTTCCTGTCCAGGGTCCCCAGGGGCCTGATGGACTTTCTCTCAAAGAGCTTCCCAGTAAAGGCTGGTAGAAGATCTCACAGGCTCCTTTCAACCCTGGACATTGGCTGATCTCTGGGGTTAAATGTGTTCAAGCAATCAGCTTTCTCTGCTTTACAGAGACAACAGTATAAAGCCTGCTCTGTCTCAGATGAGGATCCAGGTAGCAGGGATACTTTTGGTCAGTGAGAGACGTAATTATCTTATAATTTCATGAGTAAATTAAGACCAGGCAAATAATTTTTCTGAATTCTGGTCCAGTTACATATAAGACCGTAGATCTTAGATCAGAACAAACTTTGCTGGGGTCTGAGGATAACCCAAAGAGAATGAAAGTGGGTGGAGCTGAAGGTGTGTACTCAGTCTACGAAGCAGGAGCCTTGACATTCCCAGATACTCAAGAGGATGAGGCAGGAAGATGACAGGTGCAAGGCCTTCTCGGGCTACAGTGAGAGTCGAAGACCAGCCTGGGCTACTAGTGAGACCCTGTCACAAAATAATAAAAAGTTTAAAGGGGTGGGGAGAGGTCTGGTAGAGTACCTTCCTAGCATAAGGGAGGTCAAAACACAAAGGAAGAGAGGGAGAAGAAAGACAGATACAGAGAAAGAGAGAGAAGAAATGAACCATACATGTTACTAATATACAATGAGGCTGAGGGAAACTGTCAGAATTAGCGGAATGATATCAGGCATGACAACCAGAAAGCAATTTCCAAAACGGGGGCAGACAAAAAAAAAAAAAAAATCAACCTCACCAGACCATAGCTGCAAAAATCTATGTCTTGTGGTTTTCTAGATTCTCTCTGGGGACAGTCAGTGATGTCGATAAGATGCTACATCTCTCTTTAGAAACATGTGGGCAAAAAAAAAAAAAAAAAAAAAAAAAAAAAAAAAAAAAAAAAAAAGAAAGAAAGAAACATGTGGGCAACAGAGAGAAGCCTGCTTTAGAACACATAAGAAATATGGGCTGGACAGAGACATACAGGAAATGCAGACCCCTATAGGTGATGTGAAAGAGCAGATTTCCTCTCTGGGCTACTTTAGGGAGAACCAGACCAGGGTAATGGGGTTCAGAAGGCAGATTTTTGCCTCAGTGTTCAGTCATGAGTGTGAGCATGGTCACTAGAGTTAACACTGACCAGCATCGCTCTGCGAATGGATGGAATGTTGTAAACTAAGGCGGCCCATTCCTTCCAGTTTGATATTTTAGAGCTGTTATATTTCCCTAGCAGGCTATAGGCTCCTCATGCTATAAACCAACCTTCATGCTCTTGGTCCTGGACCACCTGGCAGAAAGGTACAGTGAGAAGACTCAAAGGCAAGGACCTCCCCAAGTCCTTACTTTACTCAGAGACTTAACACCTTTATTGTCTTAGTTATTGCTGTGAAGAGACCATGATCGCAGCAACTCATATAATGGAAAGCATTTAATTGGGACTGTCTTACAGTTCAGAGGTTTAGTCCATTATTGTCATGAAGGAGGCTGGTGGCATACTAGCTGGCATGGTGCTGGAGAGAACCAGCAGGCAGAAAAAGACTGTGGACCAATGGGCCTAGGTTGAGCTTCGGGAACCTCAAAGGCCACCCCTGGTGAAACACTTCCTTGAACAAAGCCATACTTACTCCAACAAAACCACACCTCCTAACAGTGCCACTCCCTATGAGCCTATGAAGGCCATGTTGTTCAAACCACCATGATAGTGAACTTGATCCTCCTTTCTCCCAACCTCAGCAGCCATCTTTTGGCACAAAATGAAGAAGATTCTTCATAGGAAAGTTGTAAATTATAGGAATGTTGTAACTCATGAATTCAATAATTCCTACCACAAACACATTTTATAAACTAAAAGGTGTTGTACTCATGTGGATTATCATTAAAATTTTAAGAGCTTGGAAATAAAAGGCTCTTGAGGCTGATAGTAGTTGGTATGGATTGCAACATTCCATGCTGGCTCTGGAAGTATAGCATGGCAGCCAACCATGACATGCAGGGCACAGAGCTTGCTCATGCTTCCCAGCCAGTCTTAACGACTATTTTAAAGTGCCAAGGATGAGCATGAGTATCTGCTTGTAAGTTGGCATGCTTTTATTTTGGTTTATTCCAAACTTTGAAAAAATGATATGCTGGCTATATTCTGGGTCCATAGGGAGTTGTTGGAATTCCCTTCTCAATTAAAGATATTAGTAGATGGAAAGGCATTTCATTCTGTTTTAGCCAAGGTTCATCACTGGGCAGGGAGCAAGGCTGCCCAGGCTGCTCATCAGAGGCCCCAGTGTGGAGCATGGTACAACAGTGGACAAGACTCTTCCCCACTGCTGCTCTTGGGAGCTGTGCTGACACTGGTGTTTTGAGGTCTGTCTCTTTGCTTCCTCATTGCTATACTGTCTATTGTTTAAGCCAGAAACCATCACTATTGAGTGCCTATGGACACATTCATTTCATTCACTTTTACTCGAGTGTGTGTGTGTGTGTGTGTGTGTGTGTGTATTTGAAACAGGAGCCACGTAGGTTAATGTCACTGGCCAGTGATTCCAACATTTTATCTGTCTCCACTTCTCCAGACCTAGGATTACAAGTGTACACCACCATGTCCAGCTTTTCTCCCTGTAGTTTCTGGGGATCAAAGTAGGATCCCTGTGCTGTCAAGGCAAGCATTTTCCTCACTGACACATCTCTGTAGTCCTGTTTCTACTTTCTTGCACAATTCAGGAAGAATTTGTTGAGCAACTAATCTGGGAATCGAGTCCTTTGTCTGTGCTGTGATCAAAGCTGAGCCTAGTCTTGTTCTACACAAGAGCAAACGTATCAATGCCAAGTCTCCATGTCAACCCTGGTTTATTACTGTGGGCCTTTTAGGCTATAGCCTGATACTCATGCACGTGGTCATAGACCCACTGGTCATACAATTTGCCTTTTCCACTACGGCTTCATGTGGTGGAAAGCGTCAGGGTAAGAGCTGACATGAGATGGGAGGAGAATTTCTGATGGAGGCCTCTTCTGCAGAAGTAAACTGGGTAACTCAGGGACAGAGGTTCTCCCTGCATTAAAGGATGGCTGAGGCAGGTGACTCCTGAGTACTTCCCAGCACACTCACTGTAATGAAACTCAGGGAGTATTAAAACACTTTGAAAAAGTACTTGCTTTGGGGCATAGTCCCTTGTGGTGGTTTGAATGGGAATGGTCCCCATAGAGTCATGTGTTTGAATGCTAGGCCATAGGGAGTGGCACTATAGGAGGTGTGGCCTTGTTGGAGAAAATGTGTCACTGGGGGTGGGCTTTGAGGTGTCAGAAGCTCAAGCCATACCAAATAGGGCATTCATTTCCTTCTGCCTGCCAGTTCAGATGTCGAACTCTCAGCTACCTCTCCAGCACCATGTCTGCCTATCTGCTCCCATGTTTCCTGCGTGACTATAATGGACCAAATCTCTAAACTGTAACCCAGCTCCATTGAAATGTTCTCCTTTATAAGAGTTGCTGTGGTTATAGTGTGTCTTAAGAGCAATAAAACTCAAGACACAGCTTAATTAGCAGAACATCCTTGGGCAAGAACTTGGAACCTCTGATTCTCCATATCTCATCTATCAATGAGGATAAAAATCTTCCAAAACCCAAATCCAAGTACTAGGGGGAAATAAAGCATGTTAAGCTTGGCTAGCACATAGTAGGGATATAACAAAACCTTCCCCAATGTCTCTGATGAAAATTTCTATTTTTTTCCCCAAGACAGTGAGGACACATTTATAGAAAGACCAACTAGAATGCAAAGAATTCAAGTAAAGGCAGAAAGATTCTGATTTTTCCTAAGACAGTGAGGACCTGTTTACAGAAAGAGCAAATAGAGTGCAAAGAATTCAAGTAAAGGAAGAAAGATTCTGACTGCTATTTAACCCAATTTCAGGGGAGTTTCTAAGCTGCCCCTCCCCTCTGCAGCCCAAGGCCTTTTGGTCCTACCTCTCACCTCCCTGCGGCTGGTATAATTTCCCTGTATGCAGAGGAACAGTGGACACACCCTGCTTCATGTCTGGGAAGTAGACTGTGTCCTGCCCAGCAAAAGCTCCAGAGAGCCATGCCACTGCCTTCCTCCAGAGCTGTGTTCTGGACATTGGGCTTTATGGTGCAATATTAATGGGGCTCTGCAATCCTCTATGCAGTAAATCTTCCTTCTGCTTCCTGCAGAAGTAATTGCCACACATACATAAAACAGCGCGCTGAAAAGAGTTCCAGCCTGCTCCTCAACTCCCTTTCCACCGAGTAAGCATTCCTATAAAGATGGCTCTGGCACACAGATGGTCTGCGGGAGGATATCACCAGCAACTATCGTGCCAAGACACACAGAAGGTCTATGTTTCACAACAGAAAGGTAGGGTATCTCGAACAAGGCAGAGCCCAGGGTAATAAAAGCGCCTTTTATTTCCTTTTCTCTTTCACAGTAGTAGGGTTTATTCTGAATCTCACCAGACGCTTGACAGGCTTTAAAAGCAATATTCCCTTCCCCCATCCCCAAAATGTTTTTGTTTCCTGGAACTGAGTTTGCCTAGGTAAGCTGAAAGGCTGCTCTCCACGGGAAGCCAGAAAGGTTGAGAAATGTCATTGTGCTGCCACCAGGAATGGTAGCTCTGTGGGGACCCTGGCTCCCCCACTGAAAGCCACTTTCTAAAGGCTGGGAGTGAAGAAGAAAGGTACAGCCACTACACCCAAAGGGGCAGGGTGAGTCACAAAGCATATTTCTGTCCCTGTAGTAAGTATGCTGTGTCTGTTCAGCCCGTGCTGGGGGACTTACGGGTTTACATACATCAAAGTTTATTGTGTATAGTTTTGAGGTCTAGTGAGGGTCTGTTCCTCATAGACAGCTCATCAGGCTGTCTCCTCACTGGGAGGGCCTCTTCTTAGACAGGTGCTAATCCCATCAGGAGGCTCTCCTCTCATGACCTAATCACACCCCCTCAAAGGCCTCAGTTCTTTTAAACATATTTATTACTTTTGAAATACCCAGATCTCGAGTACCCAAATGACCAACAGGCTTTGAGTCCAATGTAAAACACCCGAGGGTCTTTATTATAAACTTGAGCTGGGTGGCTGCCCTTTACAAGAACAAAGGGGCAAGTGACCCCCAACTCCAGGGGAACAGGCATTTTAAGGGGACAAAACGCAAGCAGGGAAGTGCAGGTCTTGGCTTTACAGGATTGGGTGAAAGGGTCTCCAGGGGAGCTGACCTTTAAAATGGTTAGTTTGTTTTTAGGCGCCAAAACTGCAAATGGTCAGGTCTGGCTACCTGGGGGACACCTGACCCCCCGTACTGCTCTGTTAGGTGCAGGTTAGGTTGTAGCAAGGCAGAGGGGGAGTTAACACATTCTATGGGCTTTCTTAGGGGCTACCGACCCTAGTCACACCCTAAGGTTAATCTGGGCAGGGGACTGCTGCTGGACCTTTGCTCTGAAAGGACTGTGATTTTGCCCCAGTCCCAGGAATTAACTCTAAGTTTTTGAACCTCTCACTGTGGGTGTATGGACTGATACGACATAAATCATATGTGCAGGACAGAGGGCAAGCCTGAGGAACTGGTTCTCTCTGTCATCTCCTGAGGGCTCCAAGGATTCCTTTTCTCATTTTATTTCCTTTTCAACCTCTGTCTTTTTCTCTCTCCTCTTTTTCCTTTTTCTCTTTCTCCCTTTTCTGTTTCCTTTTGTCTCTGTCTCTTTCCTACTCTTCCTTTCCTCCTTGTTTTTCCTTTTCTCTCTCCTCTTCTTCCTTCTTTAAAAAAAAAAATTGTTGTTGTTTTTCGAGACAGGGTCTCACTATGTAGCTCTGGCTGTCCTGAAACTTACTCCACAGACAAGGCTGGCCTCAAGTAGAGATATCAAACTGTCTCTGCATCCTGAGTGTTGGGATTAAAGGTGTGCAGCACAATGTCCCAGATCTCTTCTTTCTTCTTTACTTTCTTTCTTTACCACATCATCTGTTTGTATCTCTGCGTCTCTCTGCTGTTGTTTCTCCCAGATACACAATATATACACTGAATAATTCCACAGCTTTCTTCGATAATTTTAAAATCATTCATGCAAACTTGGGAGAGGGTCTAGGAGATCCCTAATAATCTTGTTCTGATTTATATCCAAGGTGGGAACTAAGTTCTTCATCCCTGTAATCTGCTGGGGATAAAATTATACCACAGTGCTTGTTGATGAGATACGTAACAGAGGCAACTTAAAGGTTTATATCGGTTGGAGGGTGCAGTCTGTCATGTGGGAGGGAAAACACAGGGCAGCAGCTTGCAGTGACTAGTCCCAGTCCATCCATCACCAAGAAGCAGAAGACTGAACAGTGCTCAGCTGACTCACTCTCTCTTCCTTACTCAGTTCTGGACGCCAGGTCCTGCAATGATGCCACCAACATCCAGGGTAAGTCTTCCCACTGTGAAGCCACTCTAGAAATTTCCTCACAGACGTACATGCCTAGAGGTTTGTCTTTCCAGTGATTTCAGGTTCTGTCAAGTCGACTATAAATATTAACCATTACTGTGCTCCTGTCCACAGCCACAAACTTAGTTCTTATTTATGAGGGATCCATGCAATATCCTCATCAAAATGTGTTCAGGATACACCGGGGAACTGATGCAGTCATTCTGCCCACAGAGCAGAGTACAGAACAACAGTACACCTTGCGAGGACTCCTCGTCCTGGACTCTCCAGGGCAGACTCCTCAGGAACATATATCTTCCTGGCTTTGCGTTGCCTAGCTCAGAAGCCCATGTTGTTTCATGGCTCACTTACTGCACCAAATCATCACCATCCAGATTACCCTCCATGAGGGACCTGAGTTTGGATCCCAGAACCTGTGGAAAGCCAGATAGGTAGCAGATATCTGCAATCCTAGCACCCCTAAAAGCAGATGAGAGGTAGATATGAGACTCACCCCAGAAGCTCATGTGCCAGCTCAATTGGCATACACAGTGATGATCAGGAGAACCTGTTTCAGACAAGAAGATAAGGACTCATATCTAAGGTTGTCTTCTGACTGCCACATATGTACTGTGGTATGTGTGTGCTAACACACACACACACACACACACACACACACAAGGGCAGGATTGTCTTTTGTATCACCCTCAGAATATTTGAATATGTCACAGGAACTGCATTACACCTGGGTATCTGCTTTATAGAGAGAAGAGCTGAACAGCAAGAATCACTTGAAAAAGCCCAAGTCCTAGCATGCAAAGTCAGCAGGGCACTGGGGGAGGACTGTGGAGCATTGGAATGGAGGATGGGATCCAACATGGAAGTGCCCCATTCCCAGCTTTGCTGTATATGAGTGGCCATCCTATCTATGTCCCTTGACCCTCCTGCCTCTGAGCCCTCACCCAGGGGATGAAGAAGGTGTTGTGTAAGTCCAAGGCTGAGACAGTAGCTTGCAGACTGTGCAAGGCATTCACACAATGGAAGGGAAGGACCCTTTTCTTTGTTCTGAATCCCAGCCGCTCGGCAGAGCTAGGACGTATGAGAACAGGGGTTCAGCAAGCTTGGGAGTGTCTGGACCTTATTTGTACCTGCTCGCCAAAGCCATTCTCTAAGTGGAGGGCCTTGAGTAACAGAGATCCAGGTGAGCTAGGAATGGCCCAAATCAAAGCCTCCACTGGACAGAAGCCCAATATGTCCAGGGCTCCCCTTCTTAGGAAGCCTCCTGGCCCTGAGACTGACAGTGCCTACCTTGGTTAACAACCAGCCAGACTCTGGGCTAGAAAAAAAAAAAAGAAGCAGGGTGTTGCCATGACAACCTCTTGCAAGTGTTCCCAGAAGGAATGACAAGGCCAAGGGCCTGGTTGCTGTTTCCCTTCCCTTCAGCAAGTCTGAAAGCGAGACTAGTCTCAGGTAAGAGGTCTTCTAAAGCCAGCATGCACACAGGTCCTGCCTGGGTTACACAAGTGCTAAGTGGCAGCTTTGGCACACTCCCTCACTAGCCCATCACTCTACCCTGGCTGCCACTCAGCAAACATCAGGCCTCTTGGGAAGGCTGTCTTTTCTGTACACACTTCCTATTGCTGCTGCCCTGGGCTTAGTCTTGCATGGTTCCCTGCCATTCTCTTAAGGAAATTTCTATCATTAGCATCCAGGTTCCTTACTCCTCTCTTCTTTCTTCTGAAGGTACAGCCTGAAACTCCATCTAGAACTGGCCCCAAGTCCTCTGTTTACCAGAAGAGGTGGCAGAGAGGCACCCTTTCATCCTTGGTAACTAACTATAACAATGGGCTCCAGGCTTCAGGGAGCCACATGTCTCCCATGCAGGGAAGGTTATCTGCAAAGGGGAACCTAACCTAGTAGCAGAGAAATGCCAAGATAGTTTGTAACCAGTGCAAAGAGGAACAAAATAGAATCTGAGGCCCCTGACCCAGTGCTCTTGGCCCCGTGCATCTATGCTTGCTTGCCAGTATACAGAATGGCCCCTTCCATGCCTGGCTGTCTGTGGTATCCACATTTCTACCATTGCCCAAGCTTCCAAGGTAAATCACCACACCCTAACTTAGGGAATCTACCTTCCCATTATTCCTTTGGTTTTAAGGTCTCTGTCTTTCAGATGAGATTTTGAGAATATATTAGAAATAAATAGTAAGGAATATAAGCAGAGAACGGGGTAAGGGAAGCGGTGGTAAGAATGGGGTGTCTTACTGGATCCCTGAAACATAAGCTGTGTAGCTCCCACCACCTCTGGGCTTCGGAAGTGGGAGCAATGGCTCAGCACACTGTGTGGGAGCTTGCTCCTCTGTAGACTGAGAACTTGTAACACTTACCTTGCAGGGTCAACGGAAGAAGGAAGTGAGACAACACTCTGGGGTCCAGGGAAACCAGTAGTTTAGTCAGTTGGTCAGTAGGAGGACAAGAAAGAGTCTAATCCCCAGTCGAGCCTCTGTACTTAGATAATACTCAGAGAATACATTGGTGGGCCATCTTCTCTTACAATCTAATCAGGAAAGAGCACCTGCCGCAGATTTTGATGGATATAGTTCTCTTCTGGATGCCACCAATGGCTGGGGCAGAAAATCACGGCTCTCTTAGATTCTGAAAACAGGGCTGGAGGTGAAGGGGTCCTTCAATACTATTGGATCAGCAGAGTAAGAAGGCCTTCCCAGACACAGGGAAAACACCAGAAACAGAGGCTGATAACAGAATCAAAAGAGGCTGAGAAGAGAACGGAAGTCTATTCCAAAGGTGAAACCCCATGGAACTTTTACTAGACCTGCTGCTGGGGGGCTGGTAGAGATGAGTAGGGACGGAAACCTGAGACATCAAGGCACTGAAGAACTGGGAGGTTGTTTTGACTGCCAACAATAGCAAGGAACAAACAAACACCAGATTATAGACCTCTCAGCTTGCCTAAAAATACACAAAATTAGCAACAGAAATGTATGCAATTGTGATGGTTAAGATTGATTGTCAGCTTGACTGGACCTAAAATCACATAGAAAGTAAGTCTTTAGACCTGCCTGTGAAGGGCTTTCTAGATTAGCTGAAGCAGGAATACCCACTCCACGTGTGGGCTGGGCAGTGCCCTATAAAGGATGGGTCTCAGACTTAATGAAAAGGAGAAGGGAGCACACTGTAGCTGCTTCCTGACTGTGTTTATAGTGTGACCTGTTGGCCACCAAGCTTTCCTCCCTGTGGTGGTCAGAAAGAAAATGTTCCCCAAAGGCACATAGGACATGACACTATTTAGGAGGTGTGGCCTTGCTAGACCTCATGTGGCCATATTGGAGGAAATGTGTGGGTGGACTCTGAGGTCTCAGAGGCTCAAACCAGTCCAGAGGCTCACAGTCTCCTCATGCTGCCTGGGGATCCAGATGTAGAACTCTCAGCTCCTTCTCCATCATCACGTGTGCCTGTACCCCGTCATCCTTCCTGACATGATAATGGGCTAAACCCCTGAAACTGTAGCCAGCTCCAATTAAATGTTTTCCTTTATAAGAGTTGCTGTAGTCACTAAGACACTCCCCATGATGGACTGTGTCCCTCTTGGAACTATAACTCTTTCTCCCTTGTGATGCTCGTCAGGTTATTTTATCAGCAACAGGAAAAGTAATCACAATGACAACAAATTCTAAAGATATAGGGTAAAGCATAAAAATAAATACCTTTTTACAATTCAGTACTTTCATTTAGCTACCAGAGGTGGATGATTCATAAGAAAAATATTGGGGGCTGAAGAGATGGCTCTGTGGATAAGAGAACTGTCTGTTTTTCCAGAGGTCCTGAGTTCTATTCCCCAGCAACCACATGGTGGCTCACAGCCATCTATCCTGGAATCTGATACTGTCTTTTGGCATGAATGCAGATTAAAGCATTCATACATAAAATAAATAAATATTTTTTAAAAGGAAAATATTGATTGTCCCAGTTGAGTGAATAATTAGAGAATTGATTCTGGAGAGAGGGATCAGTGGTTAAGGCCATGTGCTGCTTTTGTAGAGGACCTGACTTCGGTTCCTAGGACCCACACTGGGTGACTCACTGTAACACTAGCCCCAGGGGATCCCGTAGGCACTGTAGTCATTTGTACACCCCCCCAACATATACACAAATATACAAATTAAAAAAATTTTAAGTAAAAAAATTACAACAGTCACCATGAAATCAAATGAGGAAATTATCAAGGACTTCACTCCAAAAGGATATGCCATCTAGTTTGGAATCAGTTCTTTCAAAGTTTTCTTCAGGGAATACTCTCAGTAGATGAGCTAATTTAAGGCACTGGAAATGCTTTTCACATTAGAAGGTACACTCAGCTAACCTGACATCTCCGCACTCAAAAAGATATGCACAGCTACTACAAGGCAGCCTCAGCTCTCATGAAAATATGGAAGACTTTTAAACAAAGTCCCATGGCTGGACCCAGTGCTATACCCCTACAACTTATTTGATCAATGCAAGAATCTGAGATTATGAAGCATAATTGTAATATTGCTTTTAATTTTTATAATTGTTTTTAATTATAAAAATTTTTTCTTAAAAAAAAACTAACAGGTTTGCAACTGTCAGTACATTGGATATGATTCAAAATACCATCATCTCTGATTTAAAATAAAATTACAATTTTATTTTAAATTTTATTTAAAATACTTTATTCTGGGAATAAAATTTTTTTCAAATGGTGGATACCAAATGCCCTGTCATGTCAGTAGCCATCTTCTCAGTGGGCTTACAAAAGCACAGAGAATCCCAGCTTGGTGATGACATTCCAGCTGCCCAGTTTCTCCACTCTTCTGCTTGTACCATCACACCCCACTCCTTTCTAGCCCTTCCTTTTGTCCTCAGCTTGGAATGGGTCTCTGGGTCAGGCAGGGCTGGGCTTTTCCCCAGGAGTCTTGAAGCATGGGTTTGGGGAATGCTTTCACCATTATGCCATAGAGCTTCAGATAAGAGAACCACTGAAGGACTTCAACCTGAAGGATAACACGGAAGATGTTCACAATAAAGAGGTGGCTGATGTGGGTGTCAAGAGAGGCCCTGGGTGGGTAGTGAGACAGCCAGGGAGGAAAGAGTGGGATCCAGGTAGATACAAGGGCCACAGTTTGCAGGACAAAAGCAGCGGGCAGGAGGAGCATCCAAAGAGAGAGGACTCAGCTCAATACAAGTTCAGTGGCAAGTGAGAAGAGGGGGCAGGACTCAGAGACACTAAAGCAAAGGGACATGCGTGGAACACAGTGGACAGGCTCAGGGGCACCACACAGACTGAGAGAAGATGTGGGGCATCTTAACGCCCTGATTCAGGAAGAAACTGCTTTGAGACAATGCTCAGCAGAGGGCAAGGAGTCTTGACAAAGGAGGGCAGGAAGTTGGGCCAAATGATCCTTCCCAATGGGGAACCCCAGATCTTCTCACTTTCTATCCAGAGTTTTGGAAGATTAAATTGTAGCACACGGAAGACCAGCTGTGTGAGGTCACAGGATTTTGAAGATTCCTCCTACACACACACACACACACACACACACACTAAACAGGAACAACCCTTTTCTGAGTGAGGATGAGAAAGTTTCTACTTTTACAAATGGACACAAATGGAGTCAAAGAACTTTAGCTTTGCCTATGAGATCTGGAGATGATTTGTCTTATCTGCTTTTGTCAAGGAAATACTGGTTGTGACATTGGCTATAGCCTGAAGTGGAAATTTCTGGTTTCTTTGATGACTGAATTTTGTCATATGATATTTTGCTACAAGTTGGGCACATGATGATTTGCCCAGGTTGGTTTGTGAGAGGGCATGTGATGTTTTGCTGTGATCCCTCATGTGCGAGGGGCATAACTTTGGCCAGCTAAGAACATCGATGGGTGCACTTAGAGCAGAGGACATATATAGAGGCCCAGACAGAGCAAGACATCGCTTTTTGGATTGACATCACTGCACTGATCTTCATGCTTCAAGACTTGGCTTCACAGAGCAACATTCCAGAGAGCTTCTCTGGGCAATCCAACTTAGTCTTGCGGCTTTTGCTGACTTCATGTTGCTACTCCATGTTGGCCTTTGGATTGGACTGCTGGTATCCTGAAGACTGAGTCTGGTAATCCCTTAACAACCCATTGAACCTTATCAGCAGGAAGTAGATAAAAGAGAACTACAGCTCTGTTCCCTATTAATCTCTTACCTAAGGTTGTGGGGGTTGGAAGGGAGGTAAAGGTTCTTAAGAACCCTAAATAAGTATGTTTGGTGAAAAATCTAAGCCTACAGTAGCCTCTCCCTTTCTCAAAGTACAGAGCACATAAAGCCATAGTTCTCAAAGAGCATGGAGTTGTATAAAAGCTAGGCTGTGGAGTCAGACTGACATTCAATCAAATCCTAACTCCCTGTTGAGGAAATCTGGGGCAAGTTAATGTACTCCTATGTTGGCTTTCTCATATAGAGGGGATAGTCCTTCCTTTCCTTTCTGATGGCTTGTAGCTATTAACTGATAGAAGAGACTATGCATATTGGGCCAGTGAGATGGCTTAGTAGGTAATTGTGTGTATCACTGAACTTGATGACCTGAGTTCAATCCTCAGGACCCACATGACAGAGGGGGGAAAAAAGCAACTCCTTCAACTTGTCCCCTGACCTGTGATACACACACAAACACACACACACACACACACACACACACACACAAATGTGAAAATAAATTTAAGGAGACCCTGCACACACATGTGGGGAATGAAGATATTGTACCTTATGTTGTTTTGTTGCTAGGACAGTTTTTTCTAGCGAAGATATTACAAGATAAATGAGCTGAAGCAAGTTTATTGCATGCCAGGAGCATAGCTTTCCCCATTTCCTGGCAAAGGTAAGTTGCAAACAGTAGGACTAATGACAAAAGGAACTGCAGGAAGACAGACTCTTACAGAGAACTCCCATATGTGTGGATAGAAACATCAAATATCCAGAGCAGCTCAATCCTTTTACCAAGAGAGAAGTCAGCTGAGCTTGCAGAGTACACATGGCCTGAGCTATTGAACTGTGGCATGCAGCTTAACCAGAGGACAGCAGAGTAGGAAGGTCTGTCCTAAGTCTCCTGGTTTGAAAACAGAATGTCTGTCTTCTCCTGGAAGAGCAGGATTCTGATGATTGTCCTAGCTATATTCAGGTGCAGAGAGATTCATGATTCAAGTGTCCAGAGAAAGATAAGACAGGGAAGAATAAGGGGGATTCCTTAGGAGTTTAGGCTCCTTTGGCCTCCCTATGTGGGCTGAGCACGGTCAAGGCCTGGGCCTACTTTCCCCTGGTTCCTCTTCTACCAGAGGCTCTTCTCCCCTCCCATCCACATCTTCCCCTTTCCCTGAAAATGAAGTTGCGGCTCACAATGAGATGTGCTGGACAACAGATACAGAGGAAGCCAATTAGGGAAGGTATCCAAGGCCATAAGTTAGCCAAGTTGGCTTCAGATCCACAGGCCTGACTCTAGTCTGGTGTGTGATCTCAGCAACTGGCATGCTGCTTGCAAAATTAGAGGCAGTCCCTGTATCAACAGGCTAAGGATTGGCCAGAGCAGTGTTCAACTTCCCTTCAGTACTTTCCTCTGCTCTCCTTAGCATTAGGATAATTCCTGTTTCCAGAACCTACCAACACCAAACCGCACAGCTCTGGCTTCTCTCCCCTGCTTACATTATGAAGCCTCTGGTCTCTGAAATAGGAATGGGGGGGTGGGCTTGCAGGCATCCTTCCAGAGCTCTGGAGAGTTCATGTCCAGGAGTGCAACACCAGCACCCTAGTGGAATGCCCTTCCCATTTCACTAGCAAACATTTGGGGTGTGAGATCCTGGATTTGGGCTGTGAGCAGGTTACACCCTAATGCCCTCGAGTGTGCACGGCTAGTCTCATACCTCAGAGCTCTGAATTCATCAGAGTAGAAAAACACCCTGCCAGTTCCACATTGTACTTGAAGAAAAAAAAAAAAAAAGCCTCCTTAACTTTCTGTCAAGCTTGGGAGCAGGCCTAAGTCTATTTCCCATTGTATAAGCCATCTTCAGTTTTTAATGACTCTGAGTTATTAAGAAGAGTGACTGAATCCCCAGCTGCTGGAGCCAAATGAGTGTGGAGCTGCAGCATTTACAGTTAACTATAGAAACCTCAGCTCGCTACACAGCGTAGGGCGAGCTTGCCTTTGAATGCTATCCTGCTAGGCTTATCATAATGAGTTTTCTCTGCAAAAGGTAAGACCTAATTTTCAAAATGATGGAGAACTTAACTAATCTTGTCCCTCCAGGGACGCTGCTATTCAGACCCAGGGACCAAAGGCAGCTGATTAAAACCAACCAACCAACCAAACCCCAACCCCAAGCAATCTTATCTCCCAATCAAATTGGCCTTTGGGTTCAATAAGCCACAGAAATTTCCATTTCTTTCAGACATTAGATCCCTTCTTTTTTCAAGCCAGTTACCACATTCCCCCCCCCCCCGAGAACCGAAGAGCAAACTGGAGGTGGCAAATGGTTTCAAGCAACAAAGACACGAGCTTCTTGTGATAGCTACTTCTAATTGTCAGCTTGACACAACCTAGAGTCACCGGGGAAGAGTCCTGATGAGGTTGTTTAGATCAGACTGGCCTGTGATGGACTGTCTGGATTATACTGGTCAATATGGGAAGACCCAGCCCACTGTATCACCGTTCCCCAGCTTTGGGATCTGGAGTAAATGAGATGAGCACTTAGCATGCATTATTCATTCTCTCTCTGTTCTTGACTCTAGTGGCTTTAAGTCCGTACTCTGACTACCTCACAATGATAGACTGTCTTCTGAAACTCCTTTTTCCTATTTTAAGCAGTGTCTTTTTGTTTGTTTGTTTGTTTACTATGAAGAAACACCGTGACCACTGCACCCCCATACAGTATCAGCACGGCAGGGAGCATGGAGGCACACAGGCAGACAAGGTGCTGGTGAAGTAGTTGAGAGCTGTACAGCAGGGGTGGGGGCTGGGCCTGTCTTGAGCTCCTCTTCCAAAGAGGCCATACATCCTAATATTTCTTCAGTAGTGCCCCTCACTGATGACTAAACATATAAACACAAGAGCCTATGGGGGCCATTCTAATTCAGACCACCATACTCCCCTAAGTTGCTTTTGTCAGAGTATTTTATCATAACAACAGAAACGGTACTGCGACCTTCCAAAGTGGGACTGGAAGGGAGAAACAGGCTACATTTGGGTCTTTGTCTATGATACAGAGAACACAGCTCTCACCTCAAATGGAATAACAAAGTTTATACTAGAGCCAAAGATGAGCAATGAGTGACTTGGGATCACAGATTCCACTTACCTCAAATTCTATACTTCAACAAGGTAGCTGTTTCAAGAGGGTCTTTACAAAAATAGAACAAAGTCATCAATCAACACTTTTCAAAAACATGGGTAGAAACATCAGGTAGGTGTGTTACTGCAAACCTGGGAAGTCTCTGTTACAGGCTTCAGATGCTATATGGTTAAATTCTGAGTGGTTGAGTTGTGGAAGGTGTCTGTATACTCCAAAAGAAAAAAAAAAAGGATGTTAAAGCTATTTTTATATAACTGTGTTCTCTTAGTTTCACTCTTAACCCCATTAGCATACAAATAATTGAGACTCCTTATATTTGTTTATAATAAGCTTCACAACACAAGAACTAAGCAGTCAATACTCTATTCTTAACCCTCTAGGCTAATCTGGCTTCTTCCCAGTTTATATCCCAGGATATTTACACTTTGCAGCTTTTCTGCTGAGTTCTCTCCCCTGGTGTCTCCTGGACTTTTGCCCATGGCTGAATACCTTCATTTATAATCCTCTAACTCCTCCTCCCCTGACTGGCAGGAAGTCCAGCCTATTCTCTCTCCTGCTCATTGATTGGCTGAACTCTGCTTTATTGAAATATCAGGGACCATTGGGGAACAGAGTTTATTTACACTATTAAGACAGAACAAATGAAAATAGATCCATACTTATCACCCTGCACAAAACTGAAGTCCAAGTGGATCAAAGACCTTAACATAAAACCAGACACATTAAATGGGCTAGAAAAAAAATTGGGGAATACCCTAGAACTCATTGCTCCAGGAGAAAACTTCCTGAACAGAACAACAACAGCACAGGCTCTAAGAGCAACAATCAATAAATGGGACCTCATGAAACTGAAAAGCTTCTGTAAAGCAAAGGACACCGTCATCAAAACAAAGCGACTGCCTACAGATTGGGAAAGAATCATCACCAAACTTTTATCTGACAGAGGACTCATATCCAGTATATATAAAGCACTAAAGAAGCTGAAAAGCAGAAAACCAAGAAATCCACTTAAAAATTGGGAACAGAGCTAAAGAGAGAATTCTCTGTAGAGGAATATCGAATGACAGAGAAGCACTTAAAGAAATGCTCAACCTCATTAGCCATTAGGGAAATGCAAATCAAAACAACCCTGAGATTTCACCTTACACCCATCAGAGTGGCCAAGATGAAAAACTCAAGTGACAACACATGCTGGAGAGGTTGTGGAGAAAGGGGAACCCTTCTCCACTGCTGGTGGGAATGTAAACTTGTACAACCACTCTGGAAATCAATCAATCTGGCGCTTTCTCAGACAACTAGGAATAGTGCTTCCTCTAGATCCAGCCATACCACTCCTAGGCATATACCCAAAAGAGGCTCAAGTACACAAAAAGGACATTTGCTCAACCATATTTATAGCAGCTTTATTGGTAATAGCCAGAAGCTGGAAACAGCCCAGATGCCCCTCAACTGAAGAATGGATGCAGAAACTGTGGTACATCTATACAATGGAGTATTACTCAGCAATGAAAAAGAAGGAAATCATAAAATTTGCAGGTAAATGGTGGGACCTGGAAAGGATCATCCTGAGTGAGTTGTCCCAGAAGCAAAAAGACACACATGGTATATACTCACTCATATAAACATACAACATAGAATAAACCCACTAAAATCTGTACATCTAAACAAACTAAGCAAAAGAGAGGACCCTAGCTAAAATATTCAATCCCCATCCTGAAAGGCAAAGAGGATGGACATCAGAAGAAAAAGAAAACAGGAAACAAGCTAGGAACCTGCCACAGAGGGCCTCTGAAAGCCAGAAGAAAACAGGAAACAAGTTAGGAACCTGCCACAGAGGGCCTCTGAAAGCCTCTGCCGTGCAGACTGTCAAAGTAGATGCTGAGCCTGATGGCCAACTAACAGGCAGAGTGAATGGAATTTTATGTAAGAAGTGGGAAATAGTAAGAGCTGGAGAGGACAGGAACTCCACAAGGAGAGCAACAGAACAAGAAAATTTGAACACAGGGAACTTCCCAGACTCATACTCCAACCAAGGGCTATCCATGGAGATAACCTAGAACCCTGACAATGCAGCCACTCCTGATGAGAACTGATAGACTAAGATCAGAAAGAAGGAGAGGAGGACCTCCCCTATCAGTGGACTTGGGGAGGGGCATGCATGCAGAAAGGGGGCGGAGGGTGGGACCGGGAGGGGAAGAGGGAGGGGCTTATCGGGGGGATATAAAATGAATAAAGTGTAATTAATAAAAAAAAATGATCACAAGCAGCAGGTGTAGGCGCACCTAACCAACCTATAGTCTTTCAAATATCGTTAAGTGTTAGCAATTTGGTATTTTGAATCACTGTTAGTCGTTTATTTCAGTGATAAGAGAATCCTTGAGAGAGCATTGTAAGCTTAATAATAAAGGAACATACAGGCACGGGGGACCATAAGATTGACAGAAAAATGTTCCCTTTTCCTAAAGAGAGAGCAAGGAAAAGCAAGAGAAAAGCCTTTCCTTGTCGAATATTAGGGCCAGGAAACTATTTGCTGAAGCTCTCTCTGCCCGAAGCCTACTTGTGCTGTGGGAGAATGTGGGTAGAGCAGCAGAGATGTTGGAAGGAGAAGAATGACAAGGGGTTGAGAGAGCCAGATATTAGCATAATCTTCCCAAGTTTTGAGTAGCTAAACTACAACGTATGGGTTCCGGTTCTAAAACTGAATGTTGTCTTACTTATAATGTACTTGACCACATACTAGAGGCAAGTTTGCCAAAGCCTTTATGCCCTATATACTTTTTCTCATATCACCAGTTCCTTAAGATAGCGTTGACACTGAGGTGTCTGAATTTGTAGTACGTTTAAAACCATTTGGGGCAGGGGGCTAGAGAGATAGCTCAGGGATTAAAAGTACTTGCTCCTCTCTCTGTGGATCAGAATTAGGGTCCCAGTACTCACATTGGTGAGCCACATTGGTGGCTCACAATCCACCTGTAAATCCAGCTGCAAGAGAATCTGATGACTCTGGCTTCTCTGAGGGCACATATGCTCCTTCGTGTGTGTGTTTTACACAAATTATTTAAAAAAGATTTTAAAAACATAATTACAATTTTTGATCAACACACATTGTACAAAACTTTGAAGCACTAATAAAATAGTGAAAGGAAAAAAAAAAAAGACAGAACAACCAGATATTGCAACCAGATATTGGGGATACAGAAATCAGCATTTGAGTTACACAATAACCTTATGCCTACAAAAGGATTAGGGGGTAGGGCAGCTGTAGAGATGGCTCAATGGTTAGGAGCACCGGCTGCTCTTCTACAGGACCTGGGCTCAGTTCCCAGCCCTTATAGGGCAGCTCACAACCATCTCTAACTCCAGTCCAAGAGGGTGTGATGCAGTCTTCTGGTCTTCTGGTGTCTATAGCATCAGGCATACACATTGTGTGTAGAAATACATGCAAACATTCATAATATAAAACAGTTTTTAAAACTGGATTTTGGCTGATAGTCACAAGGATGTTAGGTGGGCAACAAATGGCTGCTTTGGGAACTGAGGAAAGCCCAAGATAATCTGGCTCTGGACCTACAACATTCTGGCTCTCCACAGCAATCAGCCTTGGAGATGGCTTAACCCATGGCATTTCTTCTCTGGCAATGAGTTTTCTACTTGTTTCTGAATGAAGGCAAGTGACTAACAGGACAAGATGGGAGGCTGGGGACAGAGTTCAGCTCCCCCATTTGCTGTGGTTGGGAATCTCTACAGGACCACCCTAGAGGCTCTGACTCCGTTTGTTGGTCAGAGCGTGGGGTAGAGGACTCAGGGTTCAGGTGTCAGTGTTTCAATTCCCCTGGCTGTCGTTGTGGCCTCTGGCCCAGGTGACCTTCAAAAGTGGCTGTTAATCTTCAAAAGTCCTTGATCTGCCCTTGAGTGAGTTAAGTGATAGTATAGTAACATTCTACAGAAAATGTCACTATGGGCAGATCACAAACATCTGCTCAGAGAAAGCTGTGCCATCAGCCCTCAGCGATAAGGGAGAGATGGGGGAGTTTGGGAATGTCGGCATCAATTTCTTGATGCTTTAATTTGAGATCAGGCCTGCATAGCTCAGGCTCATACTTACCAGAAGAAAGGAATGGGAAACTGAGGAGTATGTCATTTAAATATCCCCCCAAAGTCTTGCAGTTTGCTCAGCAGAGGGACATCATGAAGAAATGAACACAGCCCTGTAGCCAAGGTTTGCTCGTGAGCTAATCCCCGATTTTCATCATGATTTCCTGACAACTGAAACAATTTAGTTACCTGAGGTAAATACTATGAATCTTATTCACAGAGGTGCAGATCCAGGTTCACAAACAAGTATCCTGTTTGAAAGTCTGTGTTCACACCTAGGCACCCTAAGGCCACTCCAAAGCCACCCTGGCTCATCCATGGTCTGTTTCCCACGCCTCCACACTGTAAATCCCGGGGCCACTGCAGCCATTTTTCTGCTTTTTTTTTTTTTTCAAAGAGCAAAGACTTAAAGGTAACTGATGAATTTTTCACCAGAAAAAGAACATGGTATCTTACTCCATTTGGCATTTATGGTTGATATTCTGAACACTAGCAGAGAGACCAGTGCTATTCTGGACTGACTTGTTATCCATCTGGAGTGAATTTGTTACATTTTGTTCTTGTTTCCCCATCCACAGCAACTGCTTAAATAAAGTTGTAAGGAATGGTATCGGCTCAGGACCTCCAAGACCAAGTTCTCAGCAAAAGTGATTTATTTGCCCCAGAAGGCAGAGAATAAGAGACAAAGATAAGAGATAGAGTATGAGAGGGAAGGGAGGGGGACTAAGGGAGAGGGAGGAAGGGTATTTGTCCTGGGTGTGTGTAAAGGACTGTCTCTGGATAGATGTGGCCCATAGGAAAATGGTTAATAAAGGTAAAGGGCGAAACCTGAGTTAGGATGAGGTGCTTAATTTTAATTGGGCATGTTAATTAGGTGAGCAGAAGGGGGATTTTGATTGCTGGACTCCAATACTTTGATAACTAGACCTTCGTGGTCAGCCTCGGGAGAGGGAAATGGCCAAATAAGGGACTAGACCTTGAGGGCTAGCTTTAGGAATGTAAAGGGTTCTGTTGTTTTGCTTTGTTGTTGTTTGTTTAATGAGGCAGAAGGACTAGAAGGGCAAGCCCTAGGCCTGTCAGTGCCTCATTTGCCTTGCTCAAGCTGGCTAGAGTCCCTTCAAATGTGGCTTCAGATAAAGCACAATATTGACTCAAGATAGAGCTTACCCCTTTCTGCTCAAGTATCTGAGGCTTGTGCCAGCCTTTCTCAACTTTTAGTGCTGCTGGGGGCTGGGAGAGGAACTCAAAGGTTGGGAGTCTCTGAAGGGGACTAAAGCTCCTGGTTAGACTGCACAGCGGCTCCTAGAGGGTGGAGGGCAAGGGGACGCCAGTGGGGATGAGGACCTTAAGGTGAAGTGACAACACCCTTAAGTGCTGGTGTGCCCGAGCTGGAAGAACATGGGTTAGGAGGTGGAAATCATGTCTCCAATATGCTACAAGGCAGAGTTTTACAAGGAACTCAATTATGTTCAGCCGGCTGACTTTGATAGGATATAGAAACTGGCTAGGGGCAGTTTTAAGATATGAAATATATTTAAATGTATTTCTCCATGACAAACGACTTATGTCATCCCATCCACATGTAGATTATACCTACTGATTATCAGCCATACTCTTCCCACTCCAAATTATTTCTTGGTATCAGGGTGGAGGAACTGTAAGCCATAATATAGTGATGGCAATGGCCATGGTGTTGGTATGGATGTTTCTCCATCCCATGAACTAGGCCGTGAGGTTTGAGTCAGAGTCTCTGGAAAGCCAAGAGCAGAGCCGTGGGCCGCAGGCTGTGTCCTCGATCAAGTGGTAGGGCAGCAGGAACAAGTGCCTGTGTGTTATTTGTGAGAATCCTTATCCTTCACCATGGGCATTGTTCCTTCTGTGGCTCTATGGTCATGGTGAGTATGTCAGCCTTAATATGCTTAGGTTGACGATCGTGCTAATTGATTCGCAGCCCCATGTGATGTTACTGACCATAGGGCTACATCTTACGGGCAACATTCGTATATTCTAATAGCTAACAGGCAGGACAATTAGGATTGATTAAGCCTCTTCTACATACCCAATGCAGCTTCACAAACTCAGACATACACAGATACACACATGCACCTTCATATAATACTCAATAACTTTGTTCGCTACATAATATAACACTGATTTTCATATACCTGGTTCAAGATTTGGGGAGGTAGACTAATTGACCTAAGGCCACAAAAACTGTCGTGGACCTTGAAGAAAGGCCCATTCCTTCCTTCTCCAGCCTAGAGCAGCTGGCCAAGCCTTGGGTATGCCGTATTCTCTCCTACAGTGTGCCACCGTTTCCCATTTTTTCAAGCATAGTGTCAGATTCAGGTAATTGTGTTCTACTCAGGAATCTTTAAAAAGGAGAAAGAATCAACCTTAATGACATAGACTGTCAGCTCCCAGTATGAGAAAGAAAGCACATATAAGGGCACCCGGTGCCATTTATACACCTTTATTCCAGACTTGTTAGAAATGCCGACAACAATGACTTGCTACAAATGCTGCTTCGGACGAGGCTCTGGGGTCTGCTGCTCTCTCCTGTCAGCAGCAGGTCACGGGGAGTTGTGTTCACACCCATAGCCTCACTGCACTGAGGGCAGTGCTGAAAGTTCTGAAGGCCCGGTGAGTGCCCTGCACGGCCAGGAGGAGTGAGCCAGCTTCGGCCTCATAGCCAGCCTCCTGCAGCTGTTTAGCCAGCTCTTCTGCATTCCAGTGCCCTTGCTGGTTGCTGGCCACAAGGTGAGCAATGATGTGTGGATAGAAGGGTGTGGAGACACATTTCACCAGCAGCCTGGCATCCACGAGAAGGGCAAGCAGCTCCTGGTCACAATTGGAGTCATTCACCTTCAAGAAATAAGAAACCTGTGAGTGGGCATTTGTGTTCTTTCTCCCCAATTCCCCGTGTTCTACAAGGCATTGTCACTTGCTGGCCTTCAATATCATTCAAACCTGTCTAGCTTAAGACGACCTGCCCCACACAGTGCAAGGAGGACCTGAACTCTTGGAAATCAGAGATGGGACAACAGACATGGCTTCCTTTCAGCATTCGGAGATAATGTACCACATCTCTGCTTGAGCCATTTTGTGTTTAGTGGTGAAGAAGCAGTACTTTGTGGAACCCCTTCTAGTTCAGCCTGAGAGACTGGCACTTCATGTCTCAGTCTCACAATAAGAAATTTTACTTAATGTTGTAAGTGGTAGAGCCACAGTCTGCATTAGGTTAGGCTTCACTTCAAAGTCCTAGCACCTAACAATCAAATTTACCATTTTGTTTTTTCATCTAAGTTCTTTAGCCCCAACTCAGCCTGGAATGCAGATCCCCGTGAAAACAAATCTTTGCAGGGTGAGAAAGTCTTTCTTCCTCGACTGCTGAAAGTAGGCAGGAGAACATGATCAGAACAGTGGCTGACGCTGTTCTCACTGAAATCCACAGGACGTGCAGCTCTCACCTTTCAAGGTTACATGTGGCTCTCCACAGCTTTGTCAATTTGTTTATTTTTTTTTTTCTGTTTTGGATTATTGTTCCTCCTTGTAAAGAATCAAAGCAACATGAATAGCATATGAAAAACTGTTACTTCCATCCGGAATCATGAGACAGCTGCATGGTAGGTTCTACTTGCTGTCACAGCATTTTTTTTTTTTTTGCAGGAATTTGTTTATTGATCATGAAGGTTAAGACTTCTAAAAAGGTATTCATTTAATTTTTCTTTGTGCTGTCAGTGGACGTAATGGAAAATATTGCACAGAACTGAAGTTTCAAAGTAATAATTAAAATATCTAAGCAAAAAACAGTTGCTTTACATTTTAAAAAGTTAATCAAACAAAATTAATTGAAGTGCTTCTCAGATTTGAAAGTCTTAAAAATGTTATCTCATGTTTTATTTGATTTTTTCTTTTTTTTCAATTTTTTTTTTTTTAAATTGACACTGTACAAAGAGTTCAAACGGCCGGTAAAACTGCTGCCTTAAAATTGTTGGCTTTAAGTAACACAGGTATAATCTGAATTTACCTCAGTACTTTCTAAAGCGGCAACAGTACAAGCACAGAGCTTTTCTAGTGTCGAGAACCTGTTTTGGCTCTATCTCTGAGGATAGCTATCTGGAGGGCCTCTGAAACTGCCACCACGTCCTATAAAGTGTCACAGCATATTTTAACTGTGGTTGTATGGACCTCAAAATGATGTGGCAAGTCAAGGTTAACTAATTAATTAAGTACATCAGCTATATCACGAAACTGTAAGCAGTATGTTTTTCTTGCCTGTTTGTTATGAAGAGTAGGTACTGAAGAGAGCATTGTCTACTGGCACAAAGACAGAGAAGAAGAGATAACTTACCGCCTCCATCTATTATGCTTCAGGAATGTTCATAACCAGACATACTCATTAGCTCCAGCAGCACTTTCTTGGTGACCTTTACTAAAGCTCTGCTAGCCAGGCTCATGGCTCCTTCCTCCAGGTTCCCTACACACCTGATACATGCCTTTTCATGGTCTATTATGGTGACCTGTCTGCCTTGCCTGCTGATGGGGATGGAGAAGGGGGGGGGTTGTACAAGGATTTAATGGTTTTTCTATTTCAGTATCTGGTACTGTTAACATTGGTTGGTCAAGTGGCCAAATGAGTGTCTTCAGTAAACTTTGTCACAACTTTATATACTGTACAATTATGTGATAAAGACCTAGATTTGTCAGTGAATCGATCCCCGATCCCTAGGGCATTAGATGCTGCTATCCAGGCACCTCCACGTCCTCAGGCCTCTTTCTCTGCCTTCTCATTTCACATACTTGTTTTGAAGTAGAGTCTCTCACATGTGGCTCAGGCTGGCCTAAAACTGGAACTTACAGCAACTCTTCCATTTCAGCCTCCTGACTGCTGGTATTACAGATATGAGCCAGGGCTTTCACTTCCCAAACTCTTACCCTTGATCTAAAAAAATATTGGTCTCTACTGTGCTTTGGGCTTATGTTGTTTGAGGATGCTATATAGGAGAGGACACTGTTATAAGAGACTATCTCTCCTGTCCTGTGAGGGCTATTCATGTACCTCTGGGCTCTGAATGGTTTCCATACTCATTCCACCCTGCCAATGGCCAATCCTGCTTTTCGCATTTGCCAAGCATCAATCTTAACTCTGTGGAGCGCCTGCATCCCCTCCACATGCACACGCCCAGAGAAATGTTCTCAGAGAAATGTCCACAGGACTCCATTATGGCACTTCATCCTCACACAATAGATGTACATTTTGTGGGTGCTCCACAGTTGGTGTGTGTTAGCAGCTTGTCTCTGATTAGCTGGTTTGTTCTTGGTTCCCTTCCAGAACACCAGCCCCTTTGAGGTGGAGACTCTGTATCTTATGTTTTCTCATGTATTCCCCATGCTCACAATGGTTGGCCATAGAGTAGTAGCACTCCAAGAGTTGTAAAATGAGGATGTGAATGTGAGTCACCCACACAGGTCATAAGTGTGTTTCACTCTAGTGTTATCCGTGTATATGTGGAATCACATGACCTCTGGGTTACTTCACATATCATTTTTCTGGTTTACTCTTTGAAGTAAAGCCTCATTCTACCTCATCCTCCAGGAGGTCAGCCAGTAGGCCCTTTCAACTGTTTGATAAAATTTCTAGATGAAAGGTTGAGTCTAGGCACTGCCAAGTGAATTGTCCTGAGTAAGTGTGCAAGGCTGGGGTGTCAGACAGTTCCATTGAAAGGAAGAGATGGTTCCTCTGCCAAAGTTGGTCCCTCTCCCTGCTCCTTCAGGCCTGACACCCATCACAGCTGCTTCTGGTGAGTGGGGCCTAGCCTTTCCAGGAGCTGCCACAGACTGTCAAGGAGCAGGCTGAAGGAGCAGGAGCCTTCTGCTCCAGTGTAGTTTTCTCACTGAAATGCCTTCAGGAAAAGGCAGAGTCAACACCAAGAGTCAAGAATTACAATGATCATGATCAGAGAGTGGGGAAAGGCTTGGGGGAAATTCTGCTCTTGCATCTCAAGATGCATTGCAAGGAAAGGGTAGTGACAATTTCACTTTATTTCCTTTTGTGACTTAATGCTTGCCTCTTGGTAGATGCACAGAATGGCTTTAAAATTGTGATTTGCAAAGAAAATACTGAGGAGATAATTATTCTGTGCATATCTGGAACACAATACAGAATGAAAAAGTAAATAAAAGTTGAGCATGGTAGTTCAAGTCTGTAATTCCAGCTCTTGTGAGGCAGAAACATCAGATGCTCAATGAAAGCCTGGGCTACATAGTGAGTTCGAGGCCATATTTAAAAGCAGAAGAGGAGAAGTGGTGATGACATGGCCCAGAGGGGGATAACTTGTTTCCCAACCTGATGACCTCAGTTCCATTTCTGGTTGATTCCTAAAAATTGAACTCTGACCTCCACAGTGTGCTGTGTTGTGTGTGCCCTTGTACACAATACTAGTGAGAGTAAAGACAGCTGCGTTTGTCTGATCTGTTCTTTAAAGAGAAGTGTGCCGTACAGAAAGGAAATGAGCAGCCATAGCTTCAGGTCAGAGCTTCTCCTCACATCTGCATGTCTTTTATCGGTGCACTGGAGCCAGACTCTCCTTTTGCTCTGTGTGGCCCACAACACTCCAGGCACAGGATGTTCTAGCCACAGTGTGTCAGCTTGTTAGGCCTCAGGTTTCATCTTTCTTGTTTTTGTCTAAGATTCTAACTAGAGCTATTAGTGACGTTGGTGTTGCCTGCCACACAGGAAGTTTCTGTTTCTCCATGTTATGTATCCTAACCACTTCTTATCCTGGACATTAAAGAGAAAATGAAACACTTTGGAAAAGTAATCGGTCCTCCACGCCTGGAATACACAAGAGCACGACTGTGCCTGCACTGCCCTTCCAGGAGCTGAGAACTGATAGTCTTCTCATAATACTAAGAACTCTAAGACTGTTTTTATGGTTTCCATACTTAAACATTTTAATGGCTGCAAATAGCCTATTGAAAGGATGCCAGCATTATTTAACTTCTACTATAAATTTTCATCAGTTTTACCTTGACATTATTGAAGCACTACAAAGAATGCTTTTTATGCATATTTTATTTTTTACTTAAATTTTTAAATAGTATAAATTTGATTATACTATTGAGTCATTTTATTGATAATATTGAGTCATTATGGACTGAACTGTGCTGTGTCCCTTTTTCTCCTTCCCAAACTGCACTGCACCCATTCAACTACAGACAGTAACTAGGTTTAGAGACCAGTCCTTTCAGGAAGTGATATAGGCTAAAGGGTCAGATGAGGGCAGCAGTGGGCTTCACTCCACTACAACTAGTGCTTTTTAAGAATGAAGCTCAGGACACACAGGAAAGCTGGGAGGCAAGTGCACAACAACAGAAAGTCACCTCCTCACACAGAGAAGAAAACAACCTGGCCATCACTGTGACTTCAGACTTCTGGTCTCAAAGAAGGTCCTGCTGTTGAAGCTATCAGCCTGTGGAACTGTTACAGTTACCCTCACACACTACAGCAACATATGGGTGATGCCTGAGTCCCTATATATATATATATTTTGTTATGGACATGCATGTGACATGTCTGAAGCATGTAGGTGGGGCCAACAGTCAGGTCTCAGCAGTGATAGCTGTGTACAGGTGTGTCAGCAGTGGATATTCAATAAAACAATGTGTTAATTTAGGAGTTAGGCAATGTATTTCACAGCCACTTCATTATGGGTTTCTGTATTTACAGAATTGAATTTCCCATCACCAGAACTTTGGGTTCTTTGTGTGACTTACATGCCAACCCTGGTTTCACTATAATGAACATTTTTTCTTATTGTTTGTAATTCTGTTCACTTATATTTTGACATATAGAGATTTTATATTGTTATATTGTTGGGAAACCAGTTATTGTCTTATAATTTCTTCAGCTACTTTAAAATTTAAGTTCTAAGCTTGCTCTTTCTCTTCCCCCACCCTAAGACAGGGTTTCTCTGTATAACCCTGAATGTTCTGGAACTCTCTCTGTAGACCAAGCTGGTCTCGAACTCACAGGGATCCCTGATGCCTCTGCCTTCCAACTGGGATTAAAGGCATGCACTACCACTGCCCAGCTAAGTTCTAAGTTCTTGAAGAAGTGTTTGTGTGTAGCTTTCTGACTTTTTTATTCAAGTTATGATCATTTATTTGTTATTCTTAAAGACTTATTTTTGACTGGACTCAGACTTTGAAGTAGAAGCTCTCAGTGAGGACAGCCTATGTCTCTTGGCTACCTGTTCTTGGTGCTTTTCTTTGGCTTCCTCCATTCCCTTTGCCAAAAGTTTAGTGTACTTTGAAGCCTCCTCGTTTTTCTTTTTTTATTGTTTATGATTATTAGTTACATTTTATTAATTCTGTATCCCAGCTGTATTCCGCTCCCTTATTCCCTCCCAATCCCACCCTCCCTCCCTCAGCTTCTCCCTGCCCCTTTCTAAGTCCACGGATTGGGGAGGACCTCCTCCCCTTTCATCTGGCCCTGTTTTATCAGGTATCTTCAGGGCTGGCTGCAAAGTCCTCCTCTGTGGCCTAACAGGACTGCTCCTCCCTTGGGGGGTGGGGAGGTCAAAGAGCCTGCCATTGAGTTCCTGTCAGAGATAGTCCCTGTTCCACTTACTATGGGAAACCAATTGGTTATTGAGCTACCACGAGCTTTGTCCGAGTAAAGGTTCTAGGTTATATCCATACATGGTACTTAGTATGCTCTTTCTTCAAAGCAATACATTGGCCTTTGTGTTGGAGACACAGGGAGTGACAAGATACTGAATCTTGGGTGCTTTGGTCCCGCGCTTCTTAACATTCCTTGTTTAAGGGCTTTCTGACAACATATCGGTGGACATCACCTTTAGAGAGATTAAAGAGCTTTTGTACTCTACTAGCTCTTTTAGGTCCCAGCCAACAAGGCACAGTAGTGTCTGTCAGTCCAGGAATATCCTTCTCTCCTTTTTTTTTTTTTTTTACAATAACCAAGTTGAGAACACTCATTGGCATCTACAATACATCCACAAACAGACTTTTGCTTCTTCTCTCCAGTTCTCCTTGGTCTATAACAAGAATGCCCCTTTAACAGCAGGCATACCCTGCCATGGCCAAAATGTCTTGCTTCATGGGAAAACCTTGTTTGTTATTCCCACCACTGATCTGGGCCACATAACCCTTCCACTCTTCACCCAGAGCATCTGCAGCTACTTCTGTGGCCACGTGCTTCTCATAGAACATATGAAGCTTGCACTCATCACCCACTTCAATGAGTTTCTGACAGCCGGTGGCAGCGAAGGAGATACTCAGTTTCATCTTGACACAGCCAATAGCCTAAGTTCTCCAGGAATTGACTTTAGCTTTGGCATTCAGCCTCAGAAAGTCATATGCCCTTGCTTAACTGGTACAGTAAGGGCTCAAAGGAGAAAACAGTATGTTTTTCTGAGTCTCAGTTTGACTCTTATATAAGTTTGAGCCACAACCAGAAGAATTGGTTGATTTCCCTCTAAACAAATGAATTAGAGTGAGAGAGAGTCTGGTGGAGGGAGCAGGAGACAGTCCTTTGGTTAGAGACAAGTCTCTAGCTGAGGGTCTGTGCTAAACATCTGTGCAGCTTTGCTAAACATCTCTCTAGACTCCACTTTGACATCATAACAGTGCTCTGTCTGAGGCCTGACAGCAATGCAAGTTTCCATGTGCCTTGTACAATACCTGGTGTGTAGTTCAGCTGCAGTTACTATACCAGACAAATGGGAATAAGAAATTGTCTAGAAAAGGAAAGACTCAGCATATTTACCACACAACAAGAAGCATCTCTCCTCTGTGTGCTCATGTGATCAGTTTTTGATGCTAAATAAATTCTGTAGATTTTGGGAAAGAAACATATAGATGCAGACACACAGTATTTCTGTCTTCCAGCTATTAAAAAGTTATCTTCTTGGTTCCTCTTTCAACAGTGAACCTTCTCTGAATTAAAGCCTTTGATTTTCTGGATCTCCATCAAACTAAGAGTAATTATGGTAATGAGGTAAGCTACACTCCAGTAGCACAATGTATATGAGGCTTCATCTCAGTGACTCTAAAGATCATTTATTCACTATTTTAGGGGGGACATTTGTCTCTTTTTCACATAACCTAACACTTCATAAGTTATTAAGATATTAACCAACAATTTGCAGAAAAGAGCAGCACAGGTATATACTTCAAACAAAAATATCCACAAGATAATGTATATTTTGTATTTGAACATGATGTCCTGATTCTACTTTCTTTGCAGACCATAAATTCCACTTCTGGAAGAACAGCTAATCATATACATTGACCAAGCCATCTGTCTTATGATCTAACAAAACAGGGAGAGGACCTTTGAAGAGCTGCAGCCCAGTTATGGCTGTGAACACAGTGGGATGCTAGACTTTGGGCTCCGGGTCACAATTGTTTCTGAATCATTCTGTCCTAGAGATACTTCATTTAAAGATAGAGGGATGTTGACATATTTCATCTTTTTAGATGTCCTGCAAATGTCATCATTCTTCACACAGCATTGGGTTGAACACATAGATGCTCAGTATGTCTGCTTACAACAACCATCAGGGCTTTTCAGAACTGGTTGCTCAGAAGGCAAATAAGGCAAATAGGTTTAAATAAAGGGTGGGCCAGCAGCTCTATGACACAGGAGGAGGAGCCAGGCCCTATGAGGTGCTACTGCAGACTTTCTATCACGATAGCTGCACATGTGAGAACTGATGACGGTGGGAAGGAACAGTGCTATGACTTTGAGACTGACATCAAAGTCCACATTTTTGAGCAAAAGCAGCTCCACCAAAAGAGCTGGAAGAGCAGGGAGAGTAACACTGTTTAATTCCAGGTAGGAAAGTGTTTCCTTGGTTACTTCCATCACTGGACTACTCAAATCTAAATTTGTTTGAATACAGTTAGAAAAACAAAACAAAACAAAACAAAATTTTTTGGTGTTAGGGTCAATACCAAAGAAGGGCTCTGTTGACACAGAGCAGGTCCTGAAGCCCTTACCCAATTCGTCTGCTCTCATAATACATCAAGATAAGAAGAGCGTGTGAGCTTGAGGGTGTAGGAGGCAATCTGGCATGAAAGTGACTCCTGCTAGGGAGAAAGAAGCTGGGAAAAAGAGTTAGAGGGGATAAAGAGAGGGGAGCTCCTTGCCTTTAATGAAACTTGCCAACCCACACAGGCTCTTCAGAGCACTTTTAAGGTTCTCCCTCCAGCTCAGAGACTGGGCAGTTCTACTGCCTCATTGCTAAGATGGAAGCAGCCCACTGGCTGGATCTGTGAAGAACTTTCATTAAAGAGGGTCCCTACTCACTCTGAGTTACTGCTAAGCAGGACTAAGGTCCATGTGGACTAAGGTCCATGTGCACAAGACAAGGGGTGCAGGCTTTGGTTAGGGGGCTCATAATGGCACAGTGCCCTGGGGTGTGGTAGTGCTGCCTTCCAGAAGAGCAGAGAGGGAGAAGCAGCCCATGTTGCTGGGGGTGGTGGTGGTTGTGTGTGTGTGTGTGTGTGTGTGTGTGTGTGTGTGTGTGTGTGTAAGCGGCAGCCTGCTCAGCACTTAAGCGTTTCCCTATAACTGCAAGCAGCTGTAAGGCTGTCAGCATCTGATAATGCACAGCGAAATAACACACGCTGCCAGCAAACAAGTGCGGGCATTTCTCCTCTCAGATATGTGCATGTGTGGACCAATTGCTGTCAGAGGATCCCTTTGCCAGATGTTATTTTTTTTTAATGTTAACAGGAGCTACTATCAACAACCAATAGGGGGAAAACGAAAGTTATTGATGAACCTTAGCCCTCACTAATGGACATAGTGAGCGTCAAAAGGAAAGGACAAAACAAAACAAACAAACAAAAACAGCACAGGCTTTCTAGTTTTCACTCAACAACCATGGATAATTTAAAAACAGTTGCCTTGCTGATGCTCTTCTCTGGGAGATGAATGACATGACCCTCTCCCAGTGCTGGAGAGCAATGACAGACTATAGTAATTGTATTTTTATTATCCAGTCCTCTAGATGACAAATTTACAGAGATGAAAAGCAGATAAGTGTTGCCAAGGCTTCTGAGGCTACAGAGGGCAGGATGAGGAGCCTTGTCATAGAGACACCATGGTTTGAGATTGCAGATCTACCTGCCCCAACACTGCAAATCTATACACTCGGAAAGTTGGAAAACTGGTATATACACACACACGCACACGCACACACACACACACACACACACACACACACACACACACATGTCAATAGGCATGTTAGCACTTACAATCCTGGTCACAATTACTGAAGCTATACCAGATTTGACCTTGGGAAACCTGGGTGACAAGCACCAAAGACCTTACTGTTAAGGTCCTACAACTGAATGTAAGAGTTAAATTACCTAAAAAAATATTTACAAATTCAAAGTGATAAGTCTATTCGATTTTTTGGAGCATGTGACATGTCTGAGGATAGTCAGCCTTTGGTGCTGTACATTTTTATGGGCATAGGCTAGCTGTCCTAACATAAACACTCTCTTTAGGCTCAACGAGTTTCTAAATGTGAGCATCTCTACATAGTGAGTGAGACATGTGAGCCATTTAAACCTGTGGCATTTAGTTTAAAGCTAAAGGACACAGTTGGCTGGCTCTAGCCTCATGGTCCTAGGCACACTGCCCACAGTGTCAGAGCAGTTTTAAGTTCAGAGTTAAGCTCAGAGGACCTTCTTATGGAGGTCCACTACAGCATTTAGTTCTCTTTACTTTTGTGTTTGCAGGGGCAGTGGGAGAGTTAGGAGTTTGCAGTCCCTGCTATAGTTGCAGTTCTGACACATGCATTGAGATAAAGAATTTTTATAATGAGAGACAATGCTCACCTATAAAGTCCTAACCAGGAGTGTGACAGAAGGATGAAGAGGGAGAGTCTTTTTCTCCAAGAGACCCTAGAGAGACAAGGACTCATGGAGACTAAACAGGGACTAAGGTTGGTGGAAAATGTGCCGGAGAATCACAGTCTGGTTTGTTCAGCTTGTTCTTCTTCCTTATTCCTTGAGTTCACAAGAAAAAAAAAAAAAAAAAAAAAAGGCTAAGAAAAAAATTCACCCTTGAACTCATGATCCTCCTACCTCTGCTTCTTTCAGCAAATCCACCCTTGTGAACCACAAGGGATAAAGATGCAGTAGTTTGTGGAAATGGCCAACTAATGACTGGCCTAACTTGAGACCTACCACATGGGAGAATGCCAACCCGTCACTATTAATGATTCTCTGCTATGCTTGTAGACATGAGCCAAGCTAACTGTCCTCTGAGAGGCTCCACCCAGCAGCGGGTCGAAACAGATCCTGACACCCACAGCCAAACATTTGATGAAGACCGGGGAATCTTGTGGGAGAGTAGGGGGAAGGATAGAGGAACCCAAAGGGGACACGAACTCCACAAGAAGACCAACAGAGACCAACCTAAGCCCATGAACCACCAACCTGAGTGCATGCATGGACTGGACTCCTCAGCTTCCTGCACTTATGGAGCTGAAGGACAGCCTGGTTTTCATGTGGTTCATTAGTAACCGGAGCAGGGGCTGTCACTGACATGGATGCAGTTGCTTGCTACTGGATCACTTTTCCCTAGCTGGGCAGTCTTGTCTGTCATCAGAAGAAGACTATACACTTAGTCCTGATGTGACATGAAGTGGCAGGGTGGGAATAGAGGGTGGGAATGAGGGCTCCCTTCTTTGGAAAGAAGAGGCAGGGTGAATAGGGGAAGAGGGTAGGAGGGTAAGACTGGGAGGAGAGGAGAGAGGGGGCTGAGACTGGTATGTAAAGTGAATAAATTAAAGAGAAAAAAAACCTAAAAAAAGCCTCCACTATAACCCTCAACTCTTATGAAGTTATAAAACCATAAAACATTTACATCTGCAGGGAGACTGGAAGACACTAACAGATTGACACCTGATTTCTGCAGTCTGGCATGCCGAAAGGTCCTGCCAGGACCGAGTACCAGTGATAACTGTGGTTATGCTACAATTTCTGCAGACACTATTACAGTACTTAAAGAATACAGCTGGCAAAAGGCAACAGATCTTCAATGGCTGTTGCCAAATATACTTTATGCAACATGTGGTATTTTTGCCATTAATAAAACGATTTGTCAATGATATCTTTTCATCTCTTTTTAGCTGTCTTCTGCAGCCAGCACAGACCTCTGTTCCAGAACTCCCCTTTTCTCTGGTTCCCAGAAGACATCTTGTCAATAGGGAGTTAGCACAGATAGTAAAATTATACAGAAGCATGCTTGCATCTGTATATGTGTGTATACAGGTGTGCACACATCATTCACATGAAACATGAATGTCTCTATGGAGGGGTTTGGGGAAGGATCATTCAACCTGAATTTGCTAAAACACAACTCTGACATGTCTAGCTGGAGACTGTATATTTAAAAGGGAAGAGACTGCTGCTTTTCTCAGTCTTCACGAGACAACGAGCCTTGCAGGAGGAATCTCCAAATGTGACTTCAGCATAACTGTTTTCAAGCCCAAACACTACTTCCGCTGAGGCTCAGGTTCCAGAAGAGAGGATTTTCAGACTTCAGATGCCTGCAGTGAGTGCTGCTGGAAAATGGTTCTGTCTGTGAGCAGCCACAGGTATAGCCCAGCAGACGGGCACCAACCTCAAGCGGGGTACAAATTTACCAGACATCAATCCCAAGTGGCAAGGAACCTGGGCTGCTGGTTCGTGAGCCTGAGATGCTGTTTCTCTGGGAAACTATTGTGTTCTCAGAAACCAAACAGCGCCTGGTTCATGGGAGACGCTCCATATATGTCTATGACACCAAGTGTGTACTGCCTGGATGGAAGAGAGGTGGCTACTGCAGTCACAGGATACTATTTATAAAGTGGCTGGGAATTAATCATGGTTATTGATGATGAGAATAAGAGCACTACATTCCATTTTTGGAAATAAGAACAGTAGCAAATTCAATTGGGCATACCTTAGTGACAGCTGAGATTTGCTCCAGAGCCATGGCCTGTAGAGTCTCATCTCCACTTTCCAGCAGAAGCTTCAGGGATGGGAGCAGGAGCGACTGGTGCAGCAGCAGCAGGCACAGCTCCTGCACACCCTGAAACCACATGAGAGAGGTGAGGTCCACTTATGGAGACAGTGCAACCCTGTGCTACATGTGCTGGATGAACCTTTAACACGCCTCTGCTGCTGCTGATGTGTGTGTGTGTGTGTGTACGTGTGTGTAGAGCTGCTGTCCATGTCATTCCCCTCCTGGTAAGCTGTAGACATCTTGCCAAGTGGTCAGACATCTGTGTATAATATTGCGTTGAGTGGCAGGGTGAAATCTTCATTATGCAGATCTAGTTATAATTTATTCTAATTCTCAGAGCCTTGTTCCCTTCTAGTACAACGGAGGCCTCTGTACCTGTTTTTCAGTTTTGTTGTTTGTATTGAGAATTAATGTTAATATAAATGTACAGTGTTAAACATACACCAGAGACTTCATAACAGCTGTTATCAAGAATTAATCAAAGTAATATCTAGTTCTTATCTACTGAGACAAAGGACATCAGCAAAGACAACGTTTTTAAACCATGGTTAAAATTCTAGCATTAAGGTAAATGGAATTCTTAAGATATTCCATCATCATGAAAATGATCTATGGCTCAAAACAATGAAAAAGTGTGGATCTCCAAAGGTATACTTGAATTTCATCCTCAGTTTTTTTATTCTACTTGATGAACCTGTCACACGAGAAATGGACTCTGAATTCTTACAGTAACAGAAGATAACCCTTTCCAACAAAGAGACAGAAGATATACAACAAGAGCATGAAAGAGTGAAGGCCCCACAAACTGTTTTGCCCTGCTGAGCTGGCTACCTCTAGTGTCTGACTGTAGCTATGACACAAAGAACTGAACAGTCCATCAAAGAGGAGACAATGAATGTAGTCCCATTATATTAAAGCGAAACTGTTTGGAAAAAAATGAAGGATCACTGCCCTGCATGGGGCTGATTGCTCTGCTGTGCTACTCCACAACAGCAGAGCAGAGAACATTCAAAATTCAAACACAGGCCATTCCCAGCATCTCTGTCCATCACTGTAAGATGAGATGATAAAGATGACACACTGAATGAGACTGTTCAAACTGGTGAGGTGCCTGCAGGTTGAGCAGTGAGCTACAGGGTCGCTGTTTTTGTGAACTGTCACCCACTGGGGTAGGGTCTTTAGAGATGCAGCTGTCATTTCTGCTCCTGTAAGTAGCCCTCCAGTCACACTCCTTTAAGCAAACCCAATAAAATCCTTTGGCTTAATGAGCTGGATGCAGTGGTGTGCTTACATTGGGCTGTTGTTGTTTCCCTGTCTGGGGTAGGTAGACACTGGTTCACATCTCCCCCAAAACAGTGACACATGCCAGACAGGCACCTCTGACTGGCACAGCTTAGCCTCCATTCTACATTCCTACTCTAGTCTTTCCTCCAGACATTAACTTCTGTCCTGTATTTCTGTACTCACCTATATGTTCTGCTTCAATAGTGAGCAATTCTTGTAATTCAAAGTTACATGGTACATACCATACTGAAAGTATTTATAGATGAGTCTCTCAGTACTTATGTCTGCTGTTTAAGTTATCAATAACTGATAAAAAACTTTAGCATTTCATTATGTTCAGAAATGTCATTGATTATAGCTTTAAGTTATAAATTTTATAAAATAACACAGATACCATCTAAGGAGACAATAAACAGATAGCATCTTAATTTGCTTTCTATTTCTGTGATTAAACCATAACCAAAAGCAACTTGGGGAATAAAGAGTTTATTTCATCTTAAAGATACAGTCGTTCATGAAGGGAAGGCAATGCAGGAAACTGGAGACAGGAAACTGAAGTAGAGACCATGGAGGAGTGTTGCCTTGCTCTCTGTGGCTTTCTCAGCCTGCTTTCTTATACCACCCAGGATGACCTGCTTAGGGGTGGCACCCTCACATCAACCATTAATCGAGAAAATGAAAATGCCTCACATACTTGGCGACAGGCAATCTGATGGGGGCATTCTCTCAATGAAGGTTCCTCTTCCCAATTGACTCTACCTTGTGATAAATATCTAAGCAGAAACAGAAAGCTCATGGCCCAGGCAAGGACTCTGTGGATAGAGGATGCCAGTTTATGTGATCCCTAGGTACATCACAGTCTCTTAGCTAGGTTATTTGCCAAATACTCGGTGTTTTCATGCTGAATATTGTCTGATGCTTGCATTGTGAGAGAAGTGTTAAGAGATTTACACAAGGAATTGCCATAAGGCCAAGCAGCAGAGAGGACCACAAAACCATTGCATTTGACAGCTTCACAGTTCAGTCAGTCCGAATATGACATCACAAGAGAGAGGCCTTGAAAGGGAATAGATAAGTCCCCTGAGGTCAGACCCAAGCCTTGGCCTCGAGAGTTGGTTCTCCCTGTGTGCTGTGATTCATGGCAATGTGTTGGGCAGTGTCTCTGTAGCCTGATATTGCCAGGGAAGTCAGAGCAGTCTACCCACATTCTTTATGCCTTCATAAAACCTATGGGGGCTCTGAATCAGTGTCAACAGATGTTTTAGAGCCTGCAGAGAGAGAGTGTGAGCAGGTGTGCAATGCTCACACATGCAGAGGAGCTGACTGCTCCCTCGTTCTAGGTCCTGATGCAGGTAAAGGCTCTGCTGGGCATGGGGATATCCGTGCTCTCCTGTTCTCCCAAGCTGTTCAAGTTAGGCTGGACCTAGACCTGATTTATAGGCTGCGGAACATGCCTCCATCTATCACCTCTACCTAGAGACTCAGGACTTCTGACCAGAACCACCCACTTGCTATGCTAGCTAGGCAGTAGTATACACCATGTCACTTGGTTTGTTCTAAAAACCTTTCACGACCATATTTTAGCCTCCTTAATGAGAAGAGGGTAAGGGCAAAGCAAGCAGAAGGGGAGATAGCTTGGATGTCATGGGAGTCTATATGAAGCTCCAGGCATTGTCAAAAGCAGCTAAGCTGTGATGAGGACGACTACTCTTGAGGTTCCCAACCTGGGCTTAGCCAGGCTCATTCCTGGGTGACTTGCTCCCACACAGCAGCCTGTAGCCTCTCCGATTCCTGCTTGTCCTCAGTGGGGTCATGGACTGCTGGATCAGTCCCAAACAGCAGGAGCTTGGAGTTGCAGATCTATGAGTGGCATGAACTTGTTTTATATTTTATCCCACATATCTTCTGCTCTTGGGAAAACCTCTTATACTTCATAAGCAAGCTGAGAAACAGGCTCCACAACTTGCAAAACTGTGAGATACACAACTTCTGAAAAGCAGTGATTTTAATTTGCTGGTAATATTTTTCCATGAGAAAAACCATGATGGCTGTTAAGGAAACAGGTACAATGAGGAACATTCTGGAATCACACAAAGAAAAGCATGGAAATCACTGGGGGAAGAAAAACTGTAATTATCGAGCTTTGTAGGGGATGAGAAATAGGGATAAGAGAAAATGAGAAATAGGGAAAATGGGTCAACCTTAGTGCCCTATCACAACTGGGCACACATGTCACGAGCTATGGGCAGAAAGCATGACTGAGCAGTGGATAATTTTAGCACCATGGTAAAGGAAATTATTATAGATCTGAGGTTAAGCTGAGCAACTCTGAAATGTGGTGAAATAAATTCAAGACATTTCTATTTTGTAATAATTATGTTCTCTCCCTAATAACACTTTAAATTTTTTATTGAGCATACTCAACCATAAAAATAATGCCTATCATTTACTCATCTCCTGTAATCATGACATTCAAGAAACAGTCTTTATACGCATGCCCAACTTAAGGAAAGAAATTAAGCCGATTAAAGCCATTGGAGCCACAGTGGCAGCAGCGCTACCTTTCACCCCATCTAGTTAAACAGAGAACTGCAAATGAACTACTCCTATTAGTCCCCTCCCTAACTCCATGAGAACTATGAATCTAAGAATAATGGCAATTAGTAGCCCACAGGGAGCTTCAGCCCATCTCCCTTAGGGCTGGAGACACAGTGGAAGAGACAGACTGCAAGATAGTAACACAAGAGTCTAACAAATGTCTTTCTGAGCAGCATTCAATTCAGCAGAGCAGTTATAGGCTGATTCTGACATCTGATTCTTATTGGACAGCGTGCCATTTTAGTTCATATGAAGGCAAAGGTATTTGCATACACTTACTTTGGTATAAATTAGAAACCATGTTGACCTCACTCTCTGTGGAGTGTTGAATCTTGTCTCAGGGATGAGCTCTTTCTACCAGGTTCACACCCTCAGAGCACTCTGTGATCCAGCAGAGCAGACATATGTGAACAAGTAGCTGAGAGCAGAGAGCCGTGGTACACATTCCACTGTGCCGTTGGTGCTGGCACTTTAAATAGTTCATAGAGTACCTGTCATTCCAATGGCTGGAGGAGTTCTTTAAGGACGTAAGTCTTTAAAAATTCAACAAAAACACTTGCTTAGTCGCAAGTTTGGGAAACAATTCATTGAATGCTCATTCATACTAAGAGTTGTTTTCTTGAGTGATCACAATGAGAATTTACAGGATCAGATTTATAATTTTGGTTTCAAGTTTATCTCCTATCTGGTAGAACTCAAAACCAGTGATTTAGTTTAATGCCATTACCCAAATGCTTAAATTTAAGACATACAAGTTGCTCAAATGGACATACTGCAGGCTACTATAATTAACAGAACATAAAAAAGTTTCTATGCTGTATAGATTACAAATACTCCTATGACACTTAAATCATGAGGTCAAATAAAAAATAAAGGTCAGAATAGAAGTGATTTGAGTTTCCGTTGTATGTTACGGAGAGCAATTGCTGTGGCTATCCAATTTCTTTACAATGGCACACAGAAGTATGCAAGGATCAGAGTGGTTGCTGGGTTACAGGGTACAACTGGCCTGATTTAGACAGGTAACAACTAAGCCACTAGGTTCCCTTGGAACGTCAACTTGGATTGGCCATAACAAAGGCCTCCAGGGGGAACTGCACTGGTCTATGCCCTGGGATTTGTAAAGTAATACTGCTTTGGAGCACTGGTAAAAAGAAAACACTTTCCAGGCATCCTTTTACTGCTGCTTGTTTTCATTTGATCCATTACAAATTATTGACCTTTAGCAGAATTGCTTAATCTAAGTGTTCAAGTACCGTGACTACAACTGCCTACAACAGGGGGCTGTAAGAAGGAAAAGGACATCCCAGAAAAGTCACTCACAGCATACACTCACCTCCACGGGCAGCATCTGCCTGGTGCCATAGAGAGAGCGGCAGATCTTCAACACCTCTGTCCCCAGTTCCTGCTTGTTCTCTGCTGTACATCTGGTCAGCATCACGGTCGCCAGTCTCACCCAGGGATTGCTGGCTATGCTGCTCCTTACACAGAAATGTTCAAAACATTGGAGGTGATTAAAGCTCTCACAACTGTGATAAATTAAAACACAGGAAAAAAAAAATCCCACTTTCGGAAATAAAGTCCTTATGGTGGTTTTCACTCTCTGCTCCAGTAATTTTTTAAGTGGAGCTTAGGACCCAGGAAGCTGCACTTAGCAGACAGTTGCAGGCCCTGAGTAGCTTTGGGAAGACCACAGGGAAGCACTTTGCAGTGACAATGAAGAGCCTCTGTTGAGCAGACAGGAGTGACTGCCAGGCATGGTAGAACACAGGGGACTGAGGGTCACTAGTTCAAGGCCAGCCTGAGCTATATAATTAGACTCTGACTTAATAACAAATCCCAAACTACAGAGTTCAGAAAAATCTTATGCTATAGCACGTGAATCAGTGCACCATCACTATCACATATGACAGACTTAAGCCACACTTCTTTTCCTTTCTCAAAGTATCTGCTTAGGAAATGAACAAAACATGTTCTCAGTTGGTATGAGCAGCTCCTAACAATCCCTGAGCCTGGGGCTTGGGTAAAGAGTCTCCCAGATGTTCTTTCCTGCTCCTGAACTGCTCCAGGATAAATCATTTTTGGGGAAGCATCCTTCTTCCCATTCCAAGATATGGAGAGTTCAGAACTGCTTGCTGAGTACCAAAAAAGATCAGGATTGGAGCAAACCGGGGCTGAGCAGGGGTACAGGGCCTCATGCTTCTTGCCAGAGGAAAGAAGCTTAAGACAGGCAGTGATATGTTCAAAGGAAGCCTAGCCACTTCTCCCAAAGGAAAGGGGTGAGTCACATGGCCAAAAACACAAGGATGAGGCAGGAACCCCACCTAACTAAGAATGGCAGCTGCAAGCTGAGCCGAACAGAAGGGAAAGGACCCGTGCCTACGATGGGGCCAGTCCTGGTGAGAATTCTGTCTCCTTTACATGTCAGCTGTGCACAGCCTGCAGTTACTTAACTTCTGAGACTCAATCCCTTCATCTACATAATTAGGTAATAACGCTACCTTTGCGTGTTTGTTATGTGGATGATTGGTAATGTATGTAAATTGCATGCTCAATATTGTGAGTGTTTAATAAATGGGAACTATTTGTTCCATATGAATTCTCAAGGTAGCACTGTAAGCTTTGTTTAAAAAAAAAATCAGGTGAGAAATTTTCTTGTGAAAGCACCAGAACAAAATTATTGTGCTCAAATCATAAATTAGACATGGTTATAGTTCTTCTGAAGAAAACATTTGGGTTTAGGTACAGGAAGAAATAGAAAGACACTCCAATATTTCAGAAACAAGTTAAATTGTCTTTGAAGTCAAATAATGACTTCTTTTACACACACACACACACACCTTTTTAAATACACAATTTTGCTTTTTGTATGTGATTTCAGTTACCCATGAAAAACATGATTCAAAATACTAAAAGGAAAAGTCCATAAGGAATTCCATAGTGGTCTAGTGTATCCCTGGTGGACATGGCTCCTGTTTGTTCGTCACTTAGCAGCCATCTCTGATAATAGATGTCAACAGTATCACAGTGCCTGTACCTACTAATCCTTGTTCATACAGAAGCAGACTCCTTAGACAGGAAGATTAGTGAAATGGCAGCCCAGACACACAAAAGGAAAGCCTTAAAATGACCCCTTTTAATGAAAACTGGAAAGTTACCAACTGTAAGAAAAACACTGTATGTTGACATTGCCAATACTCACAAAGAAAACAAATCAACAACAATTGTGAAACTGCCAGGAATGAAAAAGAAATTCAAAAGTAGTTATGTTGTTGTACCTTGAACTGCAAAATGACAGCTATAGGGGACTAAGGAGATAGCTTAGAGGGTAACAATGTTCGCCCTGCAAATAAAAGATCCCGAAGATACAAGGTCACATCACCAGTACCCACAACACAGAACCCAGAGTAGCACCTACTGTTGTTATATTGCTAAGTGATCATCCTGTCAAACTGTCTTCTAAATATGTATGCACATGTCCCCTGGCCTAGGCTGCTCTCAATCTTGGCCAGAGGAGTTTCCTTTTGCAGTGGACAGAAGCCAATGGATAATTAACCAGTCAAAGTCTGGGAATAAGAGACTCCGCACACACCCTGAAATGGGACATTTATGTTAACTCCAACACCACCAAAGCTTAGAGAACATCGTGAAAGAGATAGGGGGAGGGTGTAAAAGGCAGAGAATGTGAAGGACTGCAGTGAAATGCTGTCTTCCACCAGGACTGCGCAAGATCAAGCCAGCCAAAATCTCAGCATAGGCAGGGTAGATGCTCTCCAGACCCCATGCTTACTGAGGAGCTAGTAGCAGTGGATAGTCACTGGGGACAGCAATAACTGGACTTCATGGGTTATGAAAAAGAGATATGGCTCAGTGACTGGCTCTTTGATCACCTCCCCTTGGGGAGGGAGCAGCCTTGCCAGGCCACAGAGGGGGACAATGTATCCAGTCCTGATGAGACCTGATAGGTTAGGGTCAGATGGAAGGAGAGGAGGTCCTCCCCTATCAGTGGACTTGGAGAGGGGAATGGGAGATGAGGGAGGGAGGATGGGATTGGGAGGGAATAAGAGAGGGGGCTACAGCTGAGATACAAAGTGAATAAACTGTAATTAATATAAAAATAAAAATTTAATTAAAAAAAAGAAGAAAAAAGATATGGCTTTGGGAAGGGACATGCTGGTGGGATATGAGGTGAGGTTGAGGGGAAAATGGGGCACAGATCATATTTCACAATACACATGTATGAAATTTTCAAACAACTAAAATAAAAATAAGAGTGTCTATTCACCACTGCAGTATATAACAAGTGCTTAGCTAACATGCACAAGCACACATGCACACGCACATGTGTACACACCTTCATTGGCTCTGCTGAAGATATCACATTTTCAAAAGTGGCATTGAGATTAGAGGATGCCAAAGGAGGCTAGCCTATCTTAATACTTACACACGTTGTTCACTTTTCATAGGTGGCCAAGCTTGCAAGAGTAAAATCAAGTGCTGAAATTCGACCTCCTGGTGACTAGATTCTAGGAGCTCCATGAACAGAGAGCAGCGGTTTTCTTCATTCTCAGTGTCGGCTATGTCCACCTGGAAGAAGCAATATGCATTTGAAACTAGTGGCAATGCTGCATTGGTTCATGGAAGACTGTGAATGCAACTGAGAAAAAAACCTTGAAAATATACTGACCAAAAATTAAATACCAGCTAAAACCAGACCAAAACAAGAATCTACTACAGTGTGGATATTGTTTGCCACCTAAAAGTTCTTGGGTGGAGAGTCTGGTACTTACAGTGGCTTCCTGGGCCCAAGGTCACTGGTGGAATGGCCTTCAAAAGGACCCTGCTCTTTGCCTGGACTTGCATTAACCACACACTCTCTCCCTTATTAACTGCTCCCATCAAAATGTGGTAACTCGAAGGCCCTCACTAGAGCTGAACCAGTGCCAGAGCCATGCCCTTGAGTGCCTGCACCCACAAGTGACACAAGCCTGTTCACAGTGCATGGTACACAGTCAGCATGCCTCAGGAGCTTCATTCCAGTAACGAAGAAACACTAATCCACCACCCATCAGGAGGTCTCAGTCAGAATTTCACACACATGCAATGTCATAAGCTATGGAGTTTCTCGGCTGCAGGGAGGCCTCTACTTTCCTTACCAAAATAAGGTCACGCAAATAGCCGGCTACATACAGTGTCACTGGCATGTAACATGTTAAAACACAGATTGCTTTTACATTTGAAACTAATTATTATAGCATACTTAATATTAAATACAGTTTGCAAGTTTAAATTGTCCAAAATTAACTCTTAATGTTCATCAGAAAATAATTTGCCTCTATGTGCCTAGAAATTCCTCTACTTTGAACCACAAATTTTATGCAAGTTCACTTGTCATATGATGTTTTTTGCTATAATCAAACTAAATCAAACATCCTGTTTAGTCCCAATTGGTTCCCAATGCACAAGAAGCCCTGTCAGTCTCACAGCAGCCATCCCCTGCCACTGGATAATCAAACGGCTTCTCTTCTAACCCTGGCAGCAGCAAAAGAAGTCACACATGCAACAGCTGAAAAGTGGTTTTGACATAAAAGAAAGCCAGTCCCCACCCCACCGCACCCCAGTTTTTCTTTACCCAGAATCTCAGCACAGACAATCATAGTGATAAATATATGATTATATGTGTTTAGATGTGTTCAGCAGTTCAGATGACCACACACTAAAAGGATAATGAAAATGGAATTTACTCACATACTGGCTAAACTGTCTGCGCTAATGCACATTTCCAAAACATTTATTCAATGGCCATGATGGCTCTGATCTAAGACACCATCTGAGGAAGTCACACCACGAGGTCTACAATATTGCAAATGGTCATATGTGCTATGAAATTATCGGTAATTACTATGGAAGCCTGGCTCCCACAGTGACCTTCCAGATCCTCCAGCACCCACCTCTGAGCCTCAGGCCATTCATCTGTTGAATAATCGCCCCATAGCACTTTACGGTTTTTTAAAAAATTTCATGGTACAGCAAGTCAGTTGACCCCTACCTACCACAGCTCCATGTGGAGGACACTCAGGAGATAGCAACCTCATAGAATATACAGACATTGGCTCAACTGTCCTCTCAAGTGGCAGCCAAAAGATAATCAGAGTAGCATGTTCTAACAAGAGGACTCAACACTAGATCAGCTCGACATTATTTAAACACAGCTTCTAGCTGGGAGCAGGCAACTCACACAGTAATAAATAAACAAACAGATTTTTTAAAAACTCAAATCCAAGACTTCCAGCTATCATTATCCAACCTCATCATCTTCAACCTATATCCAGCTTCAAGACTCCTGAGGTGTCTTGCTCACAATTACAGACATTTTGCATCAGCCACCTGGAACTGGGCCTGGCACGCTCTTCCTCCAGACACTGGAGGAGCTTAGAGCCCTTTTTCCCCAAACTGATGAGCACCATGCTTCCATGCTTACCAGTGAAGGCTCCGCTTACCTGCCTGAATTGTAAGGCAAGACCATGCACGCACATCTTCCATCTCCATTTTCCTTCTTAGGACTTGAAACCACATGATGTGTAACAAGCACATTTGGAGTGGCCAAACTTACAAATAAATAATAATTCATCATTTATAAGACAATTTAGCATAAGTAATATTAAATTCTCATAGACTTGCTGTAAAGTTTTGGTTGGTTTTGTTATTGGAAATGGAAGATTTAAAAGTAAATACTGCCAAGACTGAAATGACAACAGACAACCAACGATGGCAGGTTTGCTGGCATGATGTTCGTCATCAGATTGCAGTGTAGCCCTTTGCTCTGGGCTTCATTTTCCTTACTTGAAAAATAGCTTTAAAAATGCCAGAAGTCAGGCTGGAGAGATGGCTCAGTGGTTAAGAGCGCTGTCTGTTCTTCCAGAGGTCCTGAGTTCAATTCCCTGCAACCACATGGTGGCTCACAACCATCTATAATGTGATCTGATGCCCTGTTCTGGCATGCAGGAGTACATGAAGATAGAGTACTCATATACATATGATAATAAATATTTAAAAAATGCCAGAAGTCTCAGGTTATGAGGGTACAACTTGGCGTCCCCATTGTGGAGAGAGGTCAATTAGTGGCTGACTTGTTCCTGCTTTGTAAACTTAGCTTCTATGTAAGAGTTTACCTGATCAAAGTTTTGTGCCTAAAAGTAAAGCACTTAAGACCCATCAAATGCTACACTGCTAACATGCTTAACAATATCATGATTATGAAGTCTACGACCTAATGCAAGATAATGAGGGCAAGCAGCTTTCCCCTTTATTATAAACATAGGATCTATGTGGGTTATCTTCTATATGTGATATATCTCATGCACAGATGTTTTAAGTCATGTTTTTAACAACATGTAGATTCATTTTCTTCCCAAAAATTGTAAATACTTATAAAATTTGGAAAACTTCATCAAAAAGGGAAAATTTAAGTTTAACTTTCATATTTTTATTAGTTTTAAGAGAACAGTATCAATTTATAACTGTTTTTATAATATTTTTGATAGGATTGCCCCTCTTATACGACACAGCTATAAGGTTGTTAATGCTTACCACTGTCTCAGTTTTCCTAACTTCTTGTGAGAGAACAACTCCAAGAGCCAAGTGAGCTCATCAGTTTGAGGAAAACAACTGGTAGCATGTGCTGCCAAAGACTGGAACTTCTGAACAAAACTGGAATTTTGACAAACATGTATCTGCCATGAATGTAACTCTATTCCAAAAACATCCTGATATATCTAATGAGATGGATGTATGGTGACATTAATTGGATTCTTAACACTGTACAATGACAAGGGTTATCTTTATATAAGCAATAGGCTGATATTTAAGAGCTGCATAACTTTAGTCAACAATTGTTCTCTACACAGTCAACATGTTTCATCAAGATGCACCAGAGTCTTCTTTTCCTTCCTTCTGATCCTAGTCAATTAGGTCTCATCAGGAGTGGCTGCATTGTCTTCTTCTGTGGCCTGGTAAGGGTGTTCCCCCCTCAGGGGGAGGTGATTAAAGAGCAGGCCAATCAGTTAATTTCAGAGACAGTCCCTGTTCCTATTACTATGGAACCCACTTGGACACTGAACTGCCATGGGTTACATCTGTGCAGGGGTCCTAGGTTATCTCCATGCACGGTCCTTGGTTGAAGTATCAGTCTCAGAAAAGACCCCATGCTCAGATTTTTTGTTTCTGTTGCTCTCCTTGTAGAGTTCCTGTCCTTTCCAGATCTTACTGTTTCCCACTTCTTTGATAGGATTCCCTGCACTCTACCCAAAGTTTGGCCATAAATCTCAGCATCTGCTTTGATAGTCTGCAGGGCAGAGCCTTTCAGAGGTCCTCTGTGTCAGGCTCCTGACTTATTCCCTCTTTACTCCTTCTCCTGATGTCCTATCAGTGGACTTGGGGCGGGGCATGGGTGCAGAGGGTGGAGGAAGGGAGGGATTGAAACGGGAGGAGGGAAGGAACCACAGCAGGGATACAAAGTGAATAAAGTGTAATTAATAAAGAATTTTTAAAAGGGGACAATTACTTTTAAAAAGCTATTTCCATTAAAATATAATTTTTAACCATTTGAATTTACTTGTGTTATTTTCAAATGCATTCATTAGATGTGATTAAAATATCCGTATGTGCATTTAAAAAAAAATGATGTACCAGAGTGACAGGTAGACCAATGAATTCTTCTCTAGTTTTACAAACACCATGGGGCGGGGGTACCTGTTGATATGGTTTCAAATTTCACATGATAACTGATATTTCGGATAGTACCACTTGTAGATTTGCTGTCACACCCAGGAATAGTATCCACATTTATCAGAAGAACTACTGAAATATTCCCTCCCTCTAAAATGACTGTGTATCTGTTTAGGATGAGGTTATCTTCACGACTATCAACCTCAATGCTGTATTCGATATGCTGAATACAGAAAGAGACACTCTAGCCTGGCAGAAACAGACTTGACAGAGGATGGACTTTAATAGAAAGAAGCAGGAATTTAAGAGAGGGGTATAGTCACATCCAACAAATCCAGCGCATTCTCCCATTCCTCCTATATATTTGCAGAACACAGGACATGTAATGAAACAGGAAGATACTGTGTGAAAGTCAAAAGGTATTAAATAAGTTGTCAGAGTAGAACTGGAGAAACTTTGTTCATATAGAGAGTTACAGCACTCACTTGGGAAAATGACTGACAACACACATGGACAGCGGAGTGCTGGGATTTGAAATGGTAGAAGTGGAGGAGAGACAGAGATGGGGACTGTAAAAAGCCCTCACAACTCTATAATGCCTGTACTCAGACAGGAAGAGAGGCAAATACAGTGGAATTCCTCTGTACCTTACAGAGGAGAGGGAGAAATATTGATTCAGGGCTAGAAAGGGGGAACGTTTACTCACCTACACACGAGCTGAGAGACTACTTAGAGTTGAGCCTCTATTCCCAACTGTTTGGAAAGTATAAAAGCTCCCTTGAAATTTTTGTTTTAATTATTTCAGCTCCAGCTCCCTGAATGTTAAGAGTGGAATCAGCTGCCTTCTATTCCAAACTTTAGCTTCTAGCACCAGGAGGTACAATAAAAGCCCAAGAAGTTGGAATTATGAATTTTATGATTATTTTCCAGCCGGACTCCCTGGTTCCACAGCTGAATTTTTATGAGCTTTTGTTCTTTCTACAAACTGCAATGCAGTTACTGGAAGAGCAGTGGACTGAGAACAGCTCCCTCCAGCCATGGCCAAAGCTCTAAGGAAATCCAGTTTTCACTTTATGTATTTTCTTTTATTATTTTTTCTTTTAATGTGGACTAGTAAGCAAACCCAGAGCCAGGCCCTGATGATGGGGGGCTCTAGAAATAAGAGACAAGCTCTTTCAAAAGTCACTGGAAAGAGTAAATGAGAAAGTAAGGGCAGCGACCCTCTCCACATCTTACATTGCTGTCCCAGGGTCTGTGTGGCTTTGCTTTCTGAAATCATCTGCCAAAATGCTGGTTACCTGGGTCATATAGTGAGGGTTTGAGCTCTGCTTTACTCAAAGGAGAGATAAGGGCTAGTACCCTCTGCTAAAAGCAAAGGGAGAGGAGTACAGCTTCTGAGGGAGTTTCTATATAAAGCCTCTCTTAGGCTGACCCCATCCCTCAAAGTAAAGTAAACTCCCAGGTGTCTGGCTGCATATGAAAATGGATGGGGCATACCCTTCTCCTTGTGCTGTGTTATGTGCTCTAGAAGAAGAGCCTGGAGTTGATTTTGAAAGATATAGCCTTTGTCAAGAATAAGAAAGATTCTCTCTTCCTGACAAACCAACAGGATAGCTTATGCAATCTGCCATAGCATGGTTCTGACAGAAGACAACAGAATCTTGCTCACAGGATAGGGACTTATAAGTTACGCTCATATATATATATATATATATATATATATATATATATATATATATATATGTGTGTGTGTGTGTGTGTGTGTATATATATATACACATATATACATATATATATATATACACATATATATATATATATATCAATACATACCATTTAAACTCATGTCAGTCCCCTTACATAGTCCCTTTATTAAGTCCTTCTTTGTATTTTCCTTGGTTATCGTAGAAATTAGAGAACCATAAAAGTAATTTGGGTTTCCAAAAGCTTATAGGCTCTATTTGCTCCTTTCCTGGTTAAAAACAATGCTAAAATATTTTCACCACACTGCAAACTTCTATATTACTCCTGCTTATCATGAACATGCCTCTAAATTTTCAATGTTAAAATGTTTTAGCTATGATCAAATCGAGTAGTCAGCAATGTATATGATCAATATACTTTTTTTGTTTTGTTTTTGTTAGTTTTTTTTTTTTGTGTGTGTGTGTGAAAGCAGAACAATTAAAATTAAAATAATGATAACTTTGTCTAGAAAACAGATTTGGCCCAATATATTTTTATACTATACTTAAGAATATTGATCATAAAAAGTTAGAAAATTAATTTTAAGTTGAAAATAAAATCACCATTTCATAAAACTGACAAGTTAATGGGGAAAATTAAGCAAGAAAAGAAGGATTTTCCTGAGTTCAATCAAGTGGGTGTCACAGACTTATAGAAGTGTGAGGCAGAGAGTTAGTGTGAGCATCTTGAGAATTTCTATCCCTAAAATATCTGAAATCAAGGCACCTGGTTCACCCAAGAGGGAGAACCTAGGCAAGAATTACAATCTCCATCTTCCAGGATGTAGACCCATACGATCTCCCTTGATCGCACTCTAACTTATTGAGGCAGGGTGTCTCAACTTAACCCAGAGATCACTGATATGAGCCAGTTCATCCCCTGTCTCAGCCTTCCTTTCTAGTGTTAGAATTACAGGCCAGCCGTCACACCCTCCTGGCATTTACACAAGTTCTGATGATCTAAACTCTGGCCCTTGCACTTTGGGGACAAGTGTTAACCCATTAAAATATCCTGTAGCGTCGAACTGCGCTTATCAGGGACCAAGCAACACTTGTTCTGTATAGCACTCCTTCCTTCTTAACCCCAGGGAGTAGCCAAAAATCTGCCAACATTTCCCAAGCATCTATATAGCTAGTGACTATTTGCCACTGACACTAATTAAATGCTATGGAATTTAAAGGGCAAAATACAAACGTGACTCAAATCTGAGAGCATTGTTTTGTCTCTAAATGCGGCTTCTTCCTTCCATTTACAATTAGGGGACTTCCACCCTTCCTGTAACTCAATTTGTCAAGTGGCTGCAGGCCCTTATCTGACTGGACTCAATGTCCTTGAAACAGAAGAACTAACACACTGTTTTCAGCAGATGCAGTTTTTCACCTTCAACTTTCTTTTGGTGTTGGAGGGGAACCCAGACACCATAAAGTGGGGCACCCCACCTGATTATATCTCTTCCAGGCACTGATAGCACCCCACTGCCTCTGCAGTTGCAAAACAGGAAACAGCTACCAGTGAGCATGCAAGTACTCTCTGGGTAGAACTGTTACAAACTTTGTTCCTTAGGTAATAGGGATATTAAGCCTCTGCTCTTGTGTCTCCTAACAGATAACAGGGTTATAACTAATGTAAACATGCAAAATAACTACACAATTCTTTTCACAAACTTGATGATGCCACACTGTGATGCTGATGCTCACCCAAAGGGTTTCAAATTACAAACAAAAAGTTTTGCTGGCTCAGTAGAAAAAAAGAAGCAGAAAAGGGCTAACAGAGTTGAGCTCTAGACAGGATGTTTTGGTGGCCTCCTGCGTCCACAGTACCTAGCCAGTTTCTCTGGAAATGGAAAGGTGACCACCAATCTCCCCTACTGATCTAAGGACACTTCAACTAGTCCCGGCACACAAGGAGGAGCACAGTAGCATGATCACTACTGTTCACGATCACTACAGAACCATTACTCTTAGACAAGAAACTATACATGCAACCATGGTGATTTTTTCCCATTTCCAAGTTATGGGTTTTCCTAAAACACAGTAAAAATTATGAAAAGACTACTAATGTTTTTAAACAGTAAAAGGTATTTTTCGGGTAGATCTTTGCATTTCTAGAGAACTAAAGTGAAGATGCAGGCATGAACAAGCGTCATGAATGCATGACCTTGCACACAGCATGCTGAGAGCCTGAGTTCCAGCAGCTTCACTATCCGGAGCTGAAGTGAGGAGGTCTATTATCAGAAGGGGCCTGCCAGGAATAAAAGCATGAGAAACTAAATGCTGGCCTTGTCATACTTGTGAGACCACAGAGCAAGGCTGACACCTTACTGTATTCATAGGCTAATAAAATGCAACTATTGTTGCAACTATTGTCAAACCCAATAGACTCTTCTGAGATTATAAGGTAACGTAAAAAACATCAGTGCATGTGCAACAGGATACACACTGCCAGGTATCAGGCAGTGCATTAGCTGTTAGAGTTTAGTAGTTGTATACTGTGTATCTGTTTGACATTTTTATTTTTTTTGAGACAGGGTTTCTCTGTGTAGCCTTGGCTGTCCTGGATTTACTTTGTAGACCAGGTTGGCCTCAAAGTCACAGAGATCCACCTGCTTCTGCCTCCACTTCTTTGACTATCAAATGGAATATTTGAGTTTGATGATACCAAAACACTTTGCAAACTAGACTTTCTTTGAAAAGACTACTTGAGAACATAAGAAGAAATTAATTAAAGGGCTGGGGAGATTACTCAGTGCTGGGATTACAGGTGTGCGCCACCGTGCCCAACTCTGTTTGACAATTTACTATGGAGATACACAACTTTTTAAACTGGCCTCAGTCTCCTTCCTTATGTGATGAGTAGGATGATAGAGAACTAAGGTGCTGAAATGTGATTCAGGAAGCCTGACCTCCAGTCCATGGGAAGCTCACAAAAACAGGAAAACAAACTGGACCTTCTGCAGCTTCTCAGCTAAAATGAGAACATATTTTCACCGAAGTGTCTACGGTCTTTTTTTGATGCTGAAGCTTTGGTTCAGCTACAAGTTACCCCAAAAGACTGGGGTAATGGAAATAATTTATGTGTGTACCTATCTGTTCGACTCTGGCTAAGATGCTCAATCCCCATTCAGAAAGGCAAACAGGATGGACATCAGAAGAGGGAGAAAACAGGGAACAGGACAGGAGCCTACTACAGAAGGCCTCTGAAAGGCTCTTCCCTGCAGGGTATCAGAGCAGAGGCTGAGACTTATAGCCAAACTTTGGGCAGAGCACAGGGAATCTTATGAAGTGGGGGGGGATAGAAAGACCTAGAGAGGACAGGAGCCTCACAAGGAGAGCAACAGAATAAAAAAACCCTGGGCACAGGGGTCTTTTCTGAGACTGATATTCCAACGAAGGACCATTCATGGACCCCTACATAGATGTATCCCATGGTAGTTCAGTGTCCAAGTGGGTTCCATAGTGGCGGGAACAGGGACTGTCTCTGATATGAACTGATTGGCCTGCTCTTTGATCACCTCCCCCTGAGGGGGGAGCAGCCTTATCAGGCCACAGAGGAAGACAATGCAGCCAGTCCTGATGAGACCTAATTGACTAGGATGAGAGGGAAAGGGAGGAGGACCTCCCCTATCAGTGGACTTGGGGAGGGACATGGGTAGAGAAGGGGGAAGGAGGGCAGAATTGGGAGGGGAGAAGAGAGGGAGCTACAGGGTGGATACAAAGTGATTAAACTGTAATTAATAAAAATAAAATAAATGAAAAAAGAAAAATACATACACCCAATATAATTATAGGCTGAAAATGTTTAAACTTCAAAATATTACAAGTAAAAACAATACTAAATTCCATATTCTAGTTAACATCTTACAGTGTAGGTTAATGACTAACATAATAAAACAAACAATTGAAACCAAGGAGACTGGACAACACACACAAATAGGAAAAAAATAAACTCAACAGTAGAAATAAATGAAAAGACAGCCAGGCTGAAGATGATGTGTCTATACATATGTGAAAATGGAAGGGAGAAAGAGAAAAATTAGGTGGCATCAGAAAAAGTATTGTCACTACTATTAATCTATGACTGAAGACAAAAGTTCTATTAAAAATAAATTCTAGTCAGAAAATAATAAGGCAATTTCAAAATTATATATTCTAGGCTAGATCAAATACGCAAGTACATTATGAATGAGACCCAAGCCTCTATAGAAGGGAGCTTAGCAATAAAGGTAGAATGAACTCTGTAGCACAGACTGAAAGAAGGGTATCAGTACAAACCCCTCTTTTAACGATCAGTACAGAACAGGTGGAGATTATAAAGTCCATGTGTTTACTTACCTTCTGTTTTTTTTTTTTTTTTCTTTCTCCTAAAGAATCTAAAATCAATAACAGCATATACTAGTGAGAACACCTTGCAGCTAGTTTGGTTCCTAAATACCATTCTTCAACCAAAGGAAACAAGGCTTCTTGAAATCAATGACTAAATCAAAAGGTGGCCACAGGAAGTACAAACAGCACTCCCAAGCTTGAGCATCAGACAGTGGGAAAGTGTCCTGGCAATGATGGGCACTCTGGGAAAGAAGAAAACTTGAAGAGAAATCCCAGTAACCACATCTGGACAATTTAAACAAAAACAAATTATTATGATGGGCTAGAGCCATGGAACAAAATGAAAACCCTTATGACCAAACTGAAATATGCAATTCAATAAATATATTTAGGTGGACATAAATATATTCAGGTAGACAAGTGCTGGAAGAAAATCCCATCATAGTTATATTACTCTTATGCAGCAATCATCAATTCATGCTAAAATAAGTACATGAAGTATAATAGAGAATATAATAAATAATAATAATTATAATCACAATAATAATAATAAAAAGCATCTAACAAACTACTTAGTAATTATAAAAGGAAATGTAACTATATCTAGAAGAAATGTGTTCCCTAGAACTCCATGTTAATACTTAGAACTCCATGTTAATAACATGTTATTAACATGTTAATAATTAGTCATGAAAGAGGTCAGCATTATGTATCTTCTAATATAATGCATTAAGGAAGACTTCTTAATGCACTTCTGTGGCCTCCTACTAAAAACACATAACCTGAACACATGACAATGTCAAACTGAATAACATTTTACAATATAATTTTCCACTGCCTTTTAAAATTGTCAAGGTCATAAACAACCAAACATGTAGCTCAGACTAAGAAGTTGTTAGAGCTGTAAGAAGACAATGAAGACATGACAAATGCAGCATGTGTCCTGGGTGGATGCGGATCAGCACAGGAACTAGCGGGGCACCTGACAGTGGTTGAGCTGGTATCAATTAGGGAGCAGAACTGAATTCATGGGGCTATGGCTGAGCCACTACTATCTGAAGAACTGGACCAAGAAATACACAGAAACTTATGTGCAGTTTATATAACTTTTTCTAAGTTGGAAATTACTTCCAAACAAAAGTTAACCCTCAGCTGCTCTGTCGCTCTTTCCAAAGCATAACCGTCACACGTTTCATGTTTTCTTTTCTTTCAGTTCTTCTCTGCATTGCACATTAGAGTGGAAGACAAGTTATCTTAGGTAACATGGTAAGTAGGAAGTGTTACTGAAACGATGCAACCAGAAAGCATCAGCACAGAAAAGACAGCAGAGTGAGCAGTAAAGCACCACAGGAAGAAGCCTGTATTGGCTGCTCATCTGACATCTAGACTAAAACCTAGAATCAAGAAACCTAAACACTCCAAATCCAACCAAAAACTGGAGAAGTGAATTAAACAGACACTTTCAGAAGACTAAGTACAAATGGCCAATATGTATATAAAAAAAAATGTTCAGCATCTTTACCCACCAGGGAGATGCAAATCAAAACCACACTGAGATTCTATTCTACCTTGAACAAAATGATGAAAATCAAGAAAATCAGTGCTGGTGAGGATATGGGGCAAAACGAAACACTAGTGGCAAGAATGCAAAGTAGGCCAGGCACTATGGAAAACAATATAGAAATACTTCATAAAACTAGAAACAGAGCTACCATATGGTCCAGCTATGCCTCTCCTGGGTAAATCACTGAGAGAGTCTACATCTGCACACAAGAGAGATAGATACCTGCTCATCACAATGGTCAAGTAATGGGATAAGCCTACAGGCCTCTCAAGATGAATGGATAATGTAAACAAGACACACACACAACACATGTTTATGAAGCCATAAAAAGAATTAAATTATATCACTTATGGGAAAACAGATAGAAATGGAGATCTATAGGTTAAACAGAATCAGCCTGGCTCAGAAAGATAAGTATTGGATCTCGTTTCTCATATGTAGACTTATATTTAAAATGAACACAAGACTGCTGGAGAATAGGAGGGGCCCAGTGAAAATGAAAAAGGGACAAGGGGCAATGGGAGGCTGAGTGAGACTCAACCACACATCGATGTGTGCATGTTTCCAAATGAAGCTCTCATTATGGACAACAAACACACAGTTGTGACACTTTAAAAGGCACTGGAATGTAGTCATCCACCACACAGACAACTGAGATGACCCGAGCCTGCAAAGAGAGAGGAGAGGGAGCCAGGGAATGGCATCTGGGGTCATTTGCTAAATTCAAGTCTATTCCTGGGAAGTAACCATTACTAAGACCATTAAGCCTACAAATATTTTATCTACATGAAGGGGAAACCTGAGCCTCCCTGCCTCACACTACTCTAGAAAGCTAGAAAATGCTGTTTAAGATTAAAGCAATCTTGACTAAAGCACGCCAATGATTGCCTGAACTTTAGCTTTTCCTCCAGTGCTGTCCAGCAAGTTGAGTAGGGCACTTCCCCTCTAGAACAGGCAAACTTCAGAGCAGCAGCAAACTCCACGCTTTTCTCTCCACATTTGAGCACACCCTCAAGCTCTCTTTGTACTCTCCTAAGTCCTCCCCGCCATGGTCAGATCATTTCTCGGAACAGCAACCTGCTCATACACCTCCATGCCATCATGTTCCCTGATCAGGATATGTGAGGTTTCCCAGTCTGCTCATCCCATGCTGTCTGTGGCCAGGGTGTCTCCCTCTTTTCACACAATAGCCTGGGTCTGATGAACTATCAGAGGAGTCTTTTCTCAGTGTTTTGACATAAGCCTTGGCCCCTGAACTGGCACATCCACATTCTTTGGTATGAAATCCCACACTAACAGGGACCATTACCTTGTTTGAAGTAAGAACATTATAGGTTTTATTCCATTTAATCTTCACAATGACTATGTCTTTTTATAGATGAGAGAATTACTAACTTTTCACAGCTCACAGCTGGTGAGTGGTGAAACTGGGTTTGAATTCAGGTCTTTGTGTGTGAAAAACTCGACTTCAGAAGCAAATATCTTAACTATTTCTGTACCCAGAGTGTTTGCAGTTCATGGCATATACTATAAGCCTGAAGAATCTCTCATGAATATTTCACATAGTGCTTTATTGCAAGGATCTTATCAAGTACAGAATTTTCCAACATTCCATTTAAATGGTTAGGTAACACACACAACACTGCTTTGAGACATCATGAAATGTCAAATAAATGCTTTGTTATCCTTCAAACTCCTGATGATCACATGTAATAAAATTCAATGCTGGGAAGGACAGAAGGCTTTCTGGAGAACAATGCATGTAGTACAGTGTGGCCAAATGCTGGTGCAGAGTATACCTATGTCCCCGGCAAATGGACATTTGGAGCAGATAGCCAAGAACACAGGCTCTCAGACTGCACAGGACTGAGCTGAAGTTCCTTCCTCATCACTCACAAGACAGTCATGCCATATCATCTGAATCAGGGAAGATGTTTACCACTCTCTATGACAGTTCTAATGTATACACAGCTCACAACTCGCAGTCTCTTCTTCTGCCCCAAATGACTCCCTCCGCACTGAGAGGGACAATCTGTATAGGAAGAGAACCGAAGGATTCATATTGGGAGACTCCAGAGATCTCCAAGCAATTAACATGGTTGCTGTCTTGACTTTAACCACTGTGGTTAAAGAGTGAGATCACAGAGTCCTCTTCTAGACTCTCAGTTCTCCTGCTCATGGCCGGATACTGATGCTGTGCCTTCCTTGCTTCCACATGAGAAGCAGTAGATAATCAAAAGTCACCATGAGGAAAGTGCAGCAAACTAACAAAGCCACATCAATGCTGCGGACCACTCTATAAGGACATCTTCCCATCACTCCAAGTAAATCATCGGCCTGCAGATAAGAAAGCGGTTGACATAGGCAACAGCAGCACACTCAGCGCTGCAGTTCCCTCTTGGCATCCAAAACATGACCTTGGACAGGTTCTTAAAGACTTAATATTCATTTATTCAACAAATATTTACAGAGTGTCTTTCCGATCCCCGTTCTCATAGAATTTATATTCTAACAGGAGAAGAAAGACATCATATAACAAACAGGCAGAGATGGGGAAGAACTTTTTGGACAGTGGCAAGTGACTTAGAATTAAGACAGCGATGAAGCAGACTGTACTGAACTGCGGAGTCATTTTAGAAAGGTTACATCTGTGCTAAATAAAACCGAGTGACTTCTCAGGTCTGGATGTTCAGATCTTTTTCTACAAAATACTTACTGAGCAAGAAGAGAACGAGCCTCTTGCACCTCCAGAACAGCAGGACATCATGGCTGTTAGAGACACGGTATCACTGTGTACACTCACAGATCAAACCACACCTGTAGATTCTTACCTCTGAAGATACTTAATGCAACAGTAAATTATCAAGGAACTACATACAGCTTTGCATACTGAATTTCTTTAGCTCTATCTGACAGGAGAAGTACATATTTTGCTAATATTTTGGAAAATGAAGGCCAGCTGCTCCATAAGAGTTAGCATGGACTTGATATTTCAAACTAGGCAGTCACATGATTTAATAACAAGATTAGGTTTTATCTCAAGCAAATCTCTCCAGCGATGCCTTGAACTCCAAATTCAAATGTGCTGGAAAGTAAAAAGGGAAGACTCTCAAGCTAAGTGTTTCCTTTTACATAAAAATATGGGAAAATCTGAGGTGCTGAGGTATGGAAGTTTTCAAAGAAAACATCAGTATTTTGACCCACATTTTTCATGCACCAGTTAACTAGAAAATTACAAAAGCTGAAAAAGTCTGATAAACTGCACCAAGGGGATTAATATAATATGCCCTCCCTTCCCCCTCCCATTGCACCCCACTAATACCATGAAGGGGTGCATTTTGGGAAAGAAATTAAAGCCTCTTAAACTGCTGAAAAAATGAGGGTCTCTGAATTTTTAATTCCATTAAATAATCACGAGAAAACTAGAAATCGCTGCCTGTCTGTGACACAGTGAGGGGCTGGCATCACACACATGTTGAATCTTGCAGGTGCTGGCGGTTTCCCAGCAACACAGTGATTTGTGGGGCCATTACTTTGGGCACCTCAAGAATAATTAAATATTAAGCTCCTCTTTGATGTATGCAAAGTCTGCCTAAGAGGATTACCAGTGAATGTAGCACCCACATTTTCTTTTTGTTATTGAACACTGCAAAGTCATTATCTATTCTCATCTTCAGTCTATAAGAATGGGTCTCTATCAGTAATGGTTCCGAAAATACTTCTGAGGAAGAAAAAGGGAGTAGGGAAACTGTACCCAAGGTAAAAGCACACAGGGAAAACACTATTCTCCAGGTATCTGGGATGCACAGATGGCAAGGACTGAAGAGCAGAGTAGGTGAGCAGCCCATTGTCCAACTTAGTTCAAGGTTCTATTTTACACACAAAGTGTCCAGGACCTCAGTGTAAGAGATTTCCTGGGGTTATGGCCTAGTGGCAGAAGGCTGACAGAGGCACACAATGCCCACAGAACCCCAGAAAGCCATTGTTTTAGAGAAAGATCAAACAATCTTTGAAGAAATTATCTGAACCACGAACATCATTAACACAGCATTCTAAGGTTTCCATCCTGAAATCTCTGCTTCATTTCCCAAGGACCAAAAAGTTGCTTCAACTAGAAGTAAAAATTCCTCATCAAGTTCCCTTGTCCTCCTGAAAATATCTAAATCCCCAATGCCAGGCAGACATGGAGAAGACACACTCACCACAGCATTCCTCAGAGAGTACTGAGGGTGGCAGAATGGGTGTGTTCATTTCTGCTAGCAAATATTTAAGAAACCTGATCTGACAAGCACAGGAAAACTGCTCTTCTCTAAGAAGAAAGCAGAGATGGGGAGAAATTAAAAGGTAAATGAGGCATGAGATTACTTTCACTTGTCACTCTGAGACTCATGGGAGAGATTTCCAGAGGGCCAGAACATTTGCTTCATCACAGAGCAAATATACCTGAAAAAAGTTATGCGTGGACTTCAAGAATGAGAGCCAACAGGTTATGGCCAGAGCAGAGCCTCTTGGAAAGGAGAGGGTTTACTTTAGTGGCCCTTCACCACCGAGGGAAGCCAGGACAGAAGGGTCAAGCAGAAACCACAGAGGAGCATTGATTACTGGTTTGTTTCTAGCTCTCCCTTATGCAGCACAGATCTCTGCCTAGGGATAGTGCTGCCCACAGAGAGCTCTGACCTCCACATCAATCATTAACCTGGCAATCCCTCAACTGAGCTTCTGAGAATGGTTCTAGGCTGTGTAAAGTGGCAAAATGAAGCTAGGATTGGTATCTTCCAGAGTTTCCAAGATACTAAAGAGACAAGCTTCAAAAAGAAAGAAGAGAAAGAAAAAGGAAGGAAGGAAGGAAGAAAGGAAGGAAGGAAGGAAGGAAGGAAGGAGGAAGGAAGGAAGGAAGGAGGAAGGAAGGAAGGAAGGAAGGAAGGAAGGAAGGAAGGAAGGAAGGAAGGAAGGAAGGAAGGAAGGAAGCTAAAGAAGTTGTAACTTTGAGAATTCAATGTTTAGTAAAGTTTGCAGTGATCAGGGACGGTTCCAGAGAGGAGGGCTGTGGAAGCCTGGAAAGTTCTGGAGAAACTTTGACTTTTTGTCTCTCCTAGCACATGGTGGAACAGAGGGAAAAGTGAATCAAAGTGAGGAGAGCAAAAACTGGCTGAAGCCACCTGCATGTCTATCCACAAAGGCATCTCTCCTGGAAAGGGTGAGGCCCCAGTTAATCACTAGTGTCCTGAAGATGGCGTGTGGACATGGTGGGCATGTTCGGAAAGCCCAGTCATGTGTGGCCCAGTAGGAAAATCAGAAGAGACTGTATGGTCCATACTCAGCCATCAAGCAGCTGGCACACTCAACACACCGCAAGTCTGTATTACCCAGGCGGTTACTATTAGCAGCTGAAGTTGCCCTGTGCCTACCAATGATTTGAGGAAGGATCAGCATGCAGATGCTGCTTACCTGTCTCTGAGGCCATGCTGCTCTGAGAATGGCTTCTGTTCGGAAGAACACCAGGAGCTTGCTGTCCTCCTCACTCAAGTGGAAGGACTGTCCTAGGAGCTGCAGCGCCTGGATTCGAGGCCTCACAGGACAGGTGTCATCAGCACAGAAAGGCCGCAGCCACTGCAGCAGGTCCTCAGCGGACACCAGCTCCTCCCTGCAGAGTGGACAAGGTGGAAAGAGAAGCTCTTGAGGCTTTTTGTGTCCCTTCTGGTAATCAAAAAGCCGCCACCCATATAAAGACTTGATGGATGACTCTGTTTCTCTTAACAGGAAAAAAAAAATCACGAAAATCAAGTTTTAAGTGACTTACAGCAAACCACATTGATTTTAAAACTATATAAAATAAATATAATCATAAAGCAGTTTTTATTAAACTGAGACACATAAAGCTGACAAAAGGTAACCACTAAGCACGATGCTCTTGGCTAGTTTATTTCTTATGCAAATTTAACAAGTTGTAAAGCTTGTCTCTACTGTCCATACTAACAGCACCAGTTACCAGCCTAGTAATTGTATATACTCAATTACTACTCGGCAACAGCTATGAGAATGAGACATCATAAATTACATCTGCTAGGACAGAGAGGTGGCATAACCTCCCAGGTACCTGCTCTGGGCAGCAGTTTGACTCTCCTGCCCGCACCTCTCCATCACCCCCACTGTGAGCACAATTTCTACATGTGGCTACAGAGTCACTTAGTACCAGCTAAAGACAGACTCTGACTGCTCGGCTACTATCACTCTGCAGAGTCTAGAAGTGTGCTGTGAAAGGACATTCAGCACACCTCTCCACCCAGTCTGTTTTCTTAGAATCCCAGAAGGGCCAACTCAGTAACCTCACTGACTAGCTGATGTCAGTGACCGCTGCTAAATGTCAAACACAGTGGACTCCCTTCCCCGAGGCCCTGAATTATACAGCTGCTTGTACAACCACATCCTTACAAAGCTCTTGGCATGAAGCACCTAAACTGAATCTCAGACCAAATCAAACATTATGCCAATTCCTGCTCTAACAAGAAGATAACACATTTAAAAACAAAAAGCCTCCTTAAGTTCTGTTTTGTCACTGAGCATGTCTCTTGGTATCTACCACAGAATGCCTACCTCACAAATGCTGTTTTATGGAAACTTACGTTAAAAATAAAACTCACTATTAGTACTTAAGGGAAAAAAATGGAAAGAATTGGTTTATACATTTCTAAATTTAGGAATCATTTGCTAGTTTTTCTGGTAGTCAGCCTTCTTTCTTAGGGCTCATCAGAAATGGGAAAAGCTGGAGGTGGGGAGTTGGCTCAGTAAGTAAAGTGCTTGCCAACAAGCAAGAGGGCCTGATTTCAACTCCCAGAAACCACGTGGGAAAAGCCAGGCATGGTGGCAGGCAGGCAGGCAGAGAAAGGAGGATTCTAGGGCTCTGCTGGCCCATCCATCTAGCCAGTTTGGTCAGCTCCGGGTTCAGCGAGAGACTAAGCTGGATAGCTGGAGAGGAGACTCAGTGGTTAAGAGCACTGGCTGGCCTGGCACAGGACCTGAGATTGTTTTCCAGCACCAACATCCCCAGCCCTACAACAAGTTACTGGGGATCTGATGCCCTCCTGTGGCCGCTACAGGCACTGCATGCACACAGTACAAATAATATACAACCAGGTGGGCGCGCGTGGGCGTGCGCGCGCGCGCGCACACACACACACACACACACACACACACACACACACACACACACAC